>NC_136966.1:13810932-13980932 GCF_032717465.1 Coenobita brevimanus
TTGTAAAATTTCTCACATGGGTCCATCAACTTGACTATTTAATCTATTCAGGAGAGTAAGACCTTTTTATTCCAACTGGGCTTCCGCCAAACGATTCTATACAACTCTGGATGGATCTCCAGTAGCGAAAGGGTTCATGAAGGCTGTTATATCCCCTCATGGTCAAGAATGCTTACCTAAAGACTGATAGCATTGTCAAGGGATACCAGAGATAAGTTACTAATTACACAATTGGACTGAAGGGTCAGGGATACTACGAATGAGCTACTAATTACATCATTGGATTGATAGGGTTAATTACTGTATAAACTGTCCAGTCATGCTACCTTTTGACATGATCATCTTTACCCCAGTACGTTATCTTAACTTCTTCAGTCCGTTTTTCCTGTTTTCAGTGTATTCTTGTTGTATGAAGACGATTTTGTTTAGCAGAAGAGAGAGAGATTTTAACTGAGGGGGTTAGATGCGGTCTTCAGTAACCACAACCTAGTAAGGGGTCCTCTCTACAATAAATATAAAAGCCTCAAGACGGAAGAAGCAAACAGAAAAAAAAAAAAATGTGTCCTCGGGTGAAGGAATTACCAGTAAGTTTTCCTGTGGCTAAATATAATCGTCGAGCGGTTGCAAAATGACATGAACACGATGCCGGGGAGACAGAAAACACTGATATGTATTCCAGTCATAAGATGCACTAATTATTCCTACAGGACATGACTCAGTGTCCTTTATGCCACTCGTAATGTATCACCATCAAGAACGCTAGTTAGTAATGCCCATCTCATGAGGCAGATGAACAGCCGACAACAAAACTCCTGTCGCCTCTAATGTTTTTTCTCCATCGACTTTGGCAATAAGCTTCAGGAATCCGCAACAAATGACACTGATGACTTTATCTAGCCATAGGTCATTTGTCTTTGGTGTCGCTTGCTTAGGATTTACGAGACTAATTTTCAGAGTTCACGGAGAGAAAATCAGAAGCAGCAGAACTTATGTTGCTCACTTTACAGCCTCCCGCACTTCCCAGCTAACAGTCAGGCTTCAAAATTCGAGCAGTGTAGCAACGCTGCCTCTGTATGCAACTGGATGGACTTCTTTATGGGAGACATAGATCATATGGAATCTAGATGGCTTTTAAACTATAGGACAAGTATTCTGGATTAAAAGTTACTGCCAGAACCTTGAAGCCTGCGTGTAACCAAAGAATTGGGGGAGGGGGAAGGCATGATTGTGCGTAGGCTAAGTGAGAAGAGTGTCTGTGAATGTCCTTCGTACTCGTATTGTGGCGAAATACTGTGGCTGATAAAAATAAATATATACAGAATATTAAAAAAATAAGTAACTGTGTAGCAGAAAAAACTACCTCATCATACACACTGTCACACTACACACTGCCTTACGACACACTCATACTATGAACTATCACACCAGTCACTGCAAACCACACAATACACTATCACAGTGCACAATGCCATGCCATATCACTGATCGTATTCTCAGCCGCTTTAAGGATTTCGAAGCACCTCTCAAATGCTATTTTTTCTGCACAGTATCCTCGTAAATGCTGTTGACGCAAGCTGTGTCTATATCACAGCAAATGCAGATTACAGAAGAGACTTACTGTAAAGTGTAATAGGCAAAATAACAGTTAAGAAGGATGTGTCGCGGAATCTGCCATGATGTTTAGAATATGGGCCCATGTCACGTCACACACTACACTGCTACACCACACCACACCACATCACACCACACACTGCCACGCCACACACAACAAAGAAAAAATGCTGACGAAAATTATGTCCTACAGACGCAAAGCGCAGAGGACATCGAGAGTTGTCTGTGAGTGGTGGTAGTAGACAAATAGCAGGGGGAAGTGAGGGAGAGAAACGATAAGACAGAGCCGGACGTGTTATACAGACAGTTGGAAATTAATACCACGCAAGAACACGGTGATATGTGGTCGTGTTTGGGGGGAGGTGAGAGTGGTGTGGATGATTGTGGGTGAGGGTAGGGATGAGATGGAGGTGTGGTTGGAAAGTTGCGACTGGAATGTGTTACACGGACGCAGGCAAAAGGAAATTAATTCCTCTGATGAACAGGGTGATAGATGGTCGTGCTTGGGTGGTGTTGGGTAGCTGTAGGTGGGGCGATGATAGGAAGCTTCGTTGTGACATGAAAGATGTGGATGAGGTGTGGGTGTGTGTGGAAAGCTCTGGGTGAGAGGTCTGGCCCGAAGGTGTGAGGTGTGGATAAGATATGAGTGTTGCTGTAGATGAAGAGTTACAGGTGGGAGGTTAGGTTGTGAGGTGAAAAGTATGAGTGAGAGGCATGACAGTGTGTGGGAAGGGGTGCGGCTGTGGTGGTGTGGTGAGATAAGCGGGTGAGAGGTGTGGGATAGACGTAGCCTGATGCGGTAGTGCGCATGGTGTTGAAAGGTGTATGAGGTAGGGTGGTGGTGTATCAGGGAGATGAGAATATTGCATCAGGTGGAAAGAGTAGCTGAAGTGTGTAGTAAGGTGTAAGGGGTGAAATAAAGAGTGGGGTGGGTGTGAGTGAGAGGTCTGTGGGATGCCATGAGAGTACAATAGAAGATGAAATTATAATGTTGTGTGACTAGGGTGAGGCGTGAGGTAAGGTGGCAGGATGTGAAATATGGCACTGCGTGGAATTTTAAAAGATGGACTGTTGAGTCAAATAAGTAAGAATAAGTTAAAACGTTGGGGACTTTGACTGAGGGATGTTCTAGGTGAGGTATGGGAAAGAAAGTATTGATTTTTGCACAGCAACCACTGAGTACACCATTATTGGAACACACACACACACACACACGCACACACACACACACACACACACACACACACACACACACACACACACACAGATACACACACACACACACACACACACACATACACACACACGTTACCTTAATACGTACAATTTGTTTTCAGCTAACGATAACACCTGTAGGACGCTACAGGTATTAGATGTACGAGCAGAGTTCATTCGTCCCTTTTGGATCAGGGAATACTCTTAACCTAATTAAAATCGTCTTGAGACAACAACAAAACGTAATAATAATAGTCTGGAAAAAATACATACTCGGATTCAACAAAGTAATATCTCCTACGTTCCCAGTATGTTTTGAGAGCGATTCCGTCTAGAAACCTTTCACATCACTTTTTTCTTACAATCTTCGGTTCCTAGTTAGGTACGCATGAGTGGCGTAGTGACATCTGTATGGATTTATCAAGCCTCCACCTGGCCTGGCTTACAATTTATGACCATTATAAGCCGGGATTTATGGCATTCCCGCAGTGGATTAATTTTGATTTGGTGGCACCGACGAAGTGGGAGGGATGGAGTGCAATGTGTGTGTGTGTGTGTGTGTGTGTGTGTGTGTGAGTGTGTGTGTGTGTGAGAGAGAGAGAGAGAGAGAGAGAAACGTTAAGAGACAAAGAAGTAGGCAGAGCGGGTGCAAGAATGTAAGCTTATGCAAATGGGAGTGTTTGAATGACAGGATACACTGAGGCGTAAGTGGAAAAGAATGATGATGATAATGATGATAATGATGGTGGTGGTGGTGATGATGTTGATGATGATGATGGAGATGACTAGAGGCTGGAGAAATGGAGTGAAGTGCGAGATAAGAAAAAAAGTGATAGAATCTGGGTGTAATGTGTTGCTAATCCTTTCAGTCCAAGGATGTCTCTTTATGGCTTAGTCTGCTGCTACCCGACAGTTTTTTTTTTTTTTTTTTTTTCATACTGAAAGAACATCCTGATGGTGATGGGATTTTAAAAAGTTGTATATCTCACCTGCAATTCGATAGGCTTATCAAAAATGGAATAAAATGTTCAGAAAATAACAAAAGAATAGGACGTCCTCTGGCTGAAGGAAATCGCTTCCCTACGAAGACGTGTTTTATTTCATTCTTGCACTGTTATGACGACCGTATTCATCTTAGAAAAAACACATCAAAATGAAGAAGTTAGATACAGCCTTTATTAATTCCTTTAAAATTTGAAGTCTTTCCAAGCCTCAGTAGTATTATCTGTGGTGGTGAGAATAAATTTCAGATGTCTTTGGCTTCAAGGAATTTGTAGAGGCTGTATGTAACTCATCCAGTTTAAAAAGTGTCTCCTACGCTGAATCATAGCGTCAGGAGGTAGCAAGCATGGAAACGACCACCTCGGATTGCAAAGGTTAGATTTGTATGAGGAAGACTAAGGAGAATGTGCCAGAGACGTAGATACCTGTATGAATTGTCATTGTAGCCACACGAAAGTTAAGATATATGGAAAGTCTTAGTGATATGTTGACTTTTTGACGCTTTTTATCTACTTCTTTGTTAGTCTCTCTACCTATCTATATTTCTCACCATCATTTTCTATCTATGGTATATATTTATTTATTTATTTATTTGTTAGTCTGTTTATTTTTTTAAAATCATCTATTCATTCATTCGGTAATAAACCCATAGTACAGTAAAACGGTTTACCATACCTCGACTGACATCAGTAAAGCTGATTGGCAACATCTTGTAAATTTCAGCACCAAATGTACGGAAAAAGTTTTAGTTAATATTCTGGAACGCATCCCTGACATGTAACGATAACCAGCGACGGAGAAGATGATTTGTGATGAATACTTGTTAACTACTCGAAGGTCATCAATGCAGACAGTCAATTTTACCAAGTCAAAATATTCACCAGCAATATGACATGCGACAGTCGAACTTTACCACTAATCTGCCTGGCCCGGCTATTGAACTCGGGTTTTTCCACTTGTGGCTGTATGTGTTAACCGGCATTCCTAAAAGAACCCATTGCCTCATCGAACTTGTCTACGCTTCCAGTCAACACACAATGCATCTGTTGAGTAAGTATGAGTGTGTCGTCGGCTCCGTCACTCCCATATAACTGATCAGCATTTTTTTCAAGGACAGAAGTTAGGATAAACTAACAGGCACTATGGCTTATACGAGCTACCATTAACTGCCGCAACAAGTGGACCCTTGGAATATAAGAGGAAGGGTCTTCATGCGACTTACAGAACCTTAGGGGAAAAAATCGGCAGAAATGGCTCTCAGAATTCATCAATCTTTTGTCACTCTTCATCTGTGGCGTGGTTTGGGATGCAAAGCCCCTACAGAATGGAAATATGGATGAAAACCTTCAGGGAAAAATACTGTTTTTTTATCTTTATCTCCAGCTTGGTTGTGAAGCCCGCCCTAACATGTCCCTTTGTAACTTCTAGATGCCAGGGATCCCTATCCTTGTCAGTAGCTTCCTAGCTTTTTGGGCCCATGCAAGGTGTAGGGAGGTTACTTTCGGCTCTCTCTGTTTTTGTTTTATGTCATTCACAAGTTGCATTTCGGATCTGTGAGACCCACCTGTACCTGAGGAGTAGGGTGTCTTTGTTCTCATTTGCAGGCTGTTTCTATGCTGTGTGGGAGCCACTCTTCCTATCATGAAGGACCTCCATTCCTCATGTTGTGACGCAGGTGCTACGCTCATAGCGTTCTTTGTTTACTTAAATGACTACTGCTAAATATATATATATATATATATATATATATATATATATATATATATATATATATATATATAAATTTTGTCAATGTTTTTTCCTTTAAAAAGTTTATAATACGTAGAGCTGAGTGATTCAAAACTTATTTGAATAATTTTGCAACTGATAAGACTTTATTAATTGTAAGATATTCAGGAATTCATTAAATGAAGCACGTGTGCAGATACAGTATGTTTAAATGACTGTGTCTGACAGACTCAGGTGTTCATGAGGTGTACACAGACCTAAGCACGTCACTCCAGGACGCCATAGTAGACCCTCTGGCAGGAATGAAAACAGCAGTTAAGTTGGTAGGTTTTCAACAATACTTCCAGTTCTGTAAGGCTCTTATATCCCAAACCACGGCACAGGTTTATCCGTCCTAAAAACACCCTGCAGTAATAACCCAGCTGTTTTAATGATGACATCCTAAGCAAAATCACGATAGAGATGGAAAGTAATAGTGTCAAGGTGGAGTATTTTGATGCCTTTTGGGGACTTTTTTTTTTTCCTAATTATTCGATGGACTCACGTATGTCACAGTTAAGGATGAGAAGTAACCAGCATAAAATGAAATTGAAATATTTTCATTCCACATACACAGTAATTCTGTTAGTTCGGCGACTTATTTATTACGGGTTTTTCTTACTATCTCCAGCCGATTAGATCCAACTTTGGAAGGATCTCTCATGTTAACGGCAAAAAATTGCAATATCTAACCCCTCCAGTTCAAAAACGTTTCTCTTACGCTGAATGACATGGGATGGCAGTGACAAAAATAAGACGAAAAGTACCTTGTCGGAGTGAAGGTCTTCAGTAAATAATACACAGTGAATGATATATATTTTTATGTGAACGGTAAGTAAGCGAATCAGTAAGTAAATACAACAACTTACAGTATGAGGAAACAATGGGTTATCAAAAATTTAGACAGATTAAGAATGTGTGTAGATAAAAGTCTCTTAATACTGGCCTACATATGCCACAGAGAATAATATCAAATAATGAACAAATAACCAAGAAGTTGAATCAGTGCTATAGAGTGTAAAACTGTATGATGGAACAATGAGTCAGTACAGATGAGGTAAATTACATTAAGACGATGCGTATATATAAACCTGTCACCACTTGTCCACACCTGCAGCAAAGAGTAAAATATGATAATGAACTTTAAGGTACTGATGATATCTTTAACGGGGAAGCAAGGAGTGAGAGTTCAAATGACTACTTCTAAATAATGTACACAAAATTTATACAAGACCATCAAACTAGTATTAAAGAAAAGACGACTAATGCTCATTCCTATGAAGAGGATCGTTATTCAGAAAATTAGCGTGACTTTTTATGGGCCAGTCAGAAGATGAATCTTACTTCTAACACTAAAAATATCTGTATAATTCGTGGAGCAACTATACAGAGTGTATCAAATATCAGGTAAAATTATTAATAATAACCAGAATTCTGAAACTGCTGAGGCAATATTCAAAGGACTCCACATTTGAGATTTTTATATATATATATATATATATATATATATATATATATATATATATATATATATATATATATATATATATATATATATATATATATATATATATATACCTAATATTAAGGGACTTTTGGTATGAATCAAAACTTATTTCAGATTTTGACTTGTGACCTTGAGATCAAGGTCGAGACCATTCATACTATGCACATCATGTTCGCTCATGACTCGCTACATTTTCGCCGACTTTGGTCAAAATCGGCCAAATTCTTTCCTATTTAACACTTCTAGGCATGATGCAGCCATTCTGATTATCCTCAATATCTCAAAACGTATTTATTGGATCTTAATATCAGCACCCAGGTGCACTAGTACTACATACTGGAACACTTGCAAGGCAATCGATTCATTAGTTTTTCATGCACAGGAGAGCAAAAATTAAAGAAAATAACATGGACGGCGCTAGTGAAGAGCTAGTGCTTGGGGAAAAAAATTTTGTGGTCAAAGAAGCCTGCAACCTAGACTTATTTTTTTTTTAAATAACAGAACAGAAGAAGGAAAAACAAATAAATAAAAATAATCCATACACCAGATTACAGGTGTCATCCATTCATAAAAAATCTGTGGCAGTCGGACTTGAACAGCCGTATAATTTGAAGTTTGGGGGGAAACCACCATGGGAAAGCGAATTCCAAAGAGAGAGAAACGAAATAAAGAATTCTGATAGGCAGAAGTTCTGCAATATGGCAGTGTGACAGTCCAGTCATTCCTGGAAATTTCAAGTCTCTCTCTCTCGAATGGTCTTGGAATGCCAGCCTTCTAGATCTCCCCCCCAAAAAAAAAAGAAAAAGAATTAATATCTACAATATCATTAAGAACTCCACAGAATGTGGAGTTCTTAATGATTTCGCTCAATAGAATGATTTTAGGGAAATTAGTTAGCCTTCTGCTAGTTTTAAGAATATTTTTCTGATCTTTTTTATAAAAATTGCAGAATTTCTCTGACTTTTATCACAGCTATAAGAAAATTGTCTGCCTTCTGCTGCAGGAAAATTGGCATTATACTGGAGGTAGAGATGATGCAGTACTATGTCAGGGAGGATGAAGCATCTGTTGCAGCAAGAGGGGAAGTTAGTGAGGAGGGAGATAACTGTCCGGAGATACTTTTAGTCTATTCATCAGGCATTACATAGACCAACAAAAAGGTTGATTGATTTATTGACTGATTAGTTTACTACCTGATTGACAGATAGATAGATAAACAGATACACACAGTGAGTTGGGTCAGGCTGTCACATTATTTCCATCACATACTGTGCACTTACTGTTGTACCCACGAGAGTACTCACAACTGTACTCACATTTGTACTCCAAACCTTTGCGCGCTAGCAAACCTTTTCCCATTACCAATATGCGCATCTGTGGGTAAGCATAACCATAGTCACGACCATCATCATCATGATCATCATCATCATCATCATAATCATCATCAAAATACTCCCCTTTCTTTTTTATCATCTATGGATGCATATCGCTGTCCTATATTTATGACAATATTTGCGCCTGAGAGATATATGGGCCAATATCAGTTCTTTATTTCGTTTCTCTCTCTCTCTTTAATGATGTGTGAATGACTGTGTGGTCCATTCACTAGATATGTTGCTTCACCCACATTCTCGCTTACTCTTTCCTTGTTTCTGGATTTTATCTCGTTCCACCTTTAGGTTGGAATAAGGGTCAGGATGATGACAACGATAATGATAATGATGATAATTATTTTATCGTTCCCTTTCATCCTGTCGTATGAAATTTCCATGCCGGTTCTTTTGTATAATGCAGCGTGTTTCTTCATGGAGTTTTCCTATTTTTTCGACTTGAAGGCATAATTAGTATGGCAGAACCTTGTTAGTTACTCTTATTTTTCTAGTGCAGTCATATCCTTGAAAACAGCTTCCATGTATGGGTCAGCCAAGCTACTGCAGTTATCGTGTTAACTTTCTGACGGTCGTGTGTTTCTGGATGATGAATGAAATCGTTCGACGGAAGCCAGAGTATAATAAACAAAGTTCATGAGTCTGTGCCAAAAGTTAATCACAGTGTTTCTGAATAGTTATGATGTCCTAAATCTCGCTAAAGTTTAGTAAAACCATGTAACTGTAGCTGAAATACAATGCACAGCAAGGTGCATCAGAGGCCAAGATAACGAACAAATTGGTGGTGGACACGTGCAGACAGAGAGGGTGGGAGGGAGGCTTTGCATCACTGTAACGGGGGTGGGGGGGGGGCGGACAACAATGTGATCTTGAGCAAGTCGACAACAAAGCACATGGCCAGTTGCATAAGATGAATATTGTGCAGCTCATAGTCGATGTTTCATTCATACCTGTCTGGGATGCATCCGATACCCAACAGTGACAGAGCATTTATGACACTACCCTGGTAGAAACTGAAAAATAACTCATTCAGATACGGTACCAGTGTTTTACTCACACCAGGCCGCCCTGGCCCCCGCTCACCCAAGCCCATCTGCATCCAGTGTGACCTAAGCTTAATGCGGCCATGAACTGCATTGTATCCAATTTAGGCCACTGCCCAAACGGTTTGAAATAAGAAAAGATATCTTTCAGTTATTTTCGTGTCGATCTACTAAGGCTCGCTTTCTCGCCCGCTCCCAACCGTTGCCAGTATGGCTACTTTCATGGGTTACACTGATGCAAAACCATCTCTCCGTACCCATCTGCTTCTGGTGTGTCCACGACCTAATAGTAGACCTACCCTTAAGTCGTGATGCGTTCACATGCCCGTCTGCCTCCCTGTGCCTGGAGTCTGCAATGATACCGCCACTCGTATGGATGATGGCGGACGCGAACTCCTTCAAAACCCAGATGCATCCCTAGATAAGGTTTCAAAAAGCCGTCTGCATGTACTGTACATTGTGTTGACTCAAAATGCAGACACCGAGAGTCTAACAACGCAGTGTCTGTAAATGTTACGTTACCACGAAAAGTTTTACTTGGATTTTACTAAGATGAGGTCTATCATCCATGTCGAATTAATATAGTAGGAACTTACGAACGACAGAAGCGGTGGCAACTTGGCATCTTCATTTATTCACAATATAAGATATCTTGAAAAAACAGTATATGTTCTTCTGATATGTCCTTTTGCATGCAAAAATTATACCTTCATTATTAAAGCTGTTAAGTGGAGAGATACAGCAGTTTTGGTCCTATGTAGACCGACTTCACGTCCAAGTTGTGCCGATGCTGTTACGGCTCGTCTATAGACAACTTTCCCTATTGTAGGTATAATTTTTTTCCCAACTGTGGGAGTAATTCATGCATTTGAATTGTTAGCACCATTGTCATAAAGTACACCTGTTTTCACCCATGTGATAACTGCCCTTCATAGTGAACCAGACTTGCTCTCATTATTCATCTTCAAGTCACCCATACAAAGTTATTTTCTGATTCACCCAAACAAGCAATCGCATTCCCAGGTTATCTATACAGCGCATGCAGTGATTTTTACTCAGGACGAAAGGTAACCCAGTGAATCAAGTGTGTTCTCATTATGGATCAGTTATAGGGGCACGGCCATTTGTATGAGTGCCCCTGCAGCCATCTTCCTTAGAAATCCTCATACGCAGTTACCTTCATTCAGGGCATATATTCATTAGTTATGGAGGGGGTGGTGTCGTGGGTGGCAATGGGTGGCAGTGTGGCGGTGGCGGGCGTCAAGGCGGTGCTGTGACGATAATTTACAGCAACGCCGCGACACCATTATTCACACATCCAACCCTGCTTACACTCAACACCTTGTACCCAGTGCCTCGTCTTCGCCTTCCAACCATATTATGTCGGTACAAGAACTATTATTGTGCGTGTTAGCAAATGGCTACCATAAAGAGGGTTAATGTGAGGAAAGTTTGGGGGTTTTATGAGCAGGCTTAAGAGTAGTCTGTGAATGTGGAATATATGAAGAATGAAAAAGATGACAAACACACGAGCATATTGAAAATGAATGGGGAGGAGAATATTTTAGCAGTTTTATGATAAGGTGGGGAGATCTGGAGTTCATAGAAAAACAGAAAAAACGCATAGAGAATACTGTAGATTTTTAGCAATTATCCTGTGCACGAGTGTGCTAATGATACGGGTGTGTGTAGGTTTTATGAGACCAGGATATTTTGCTTGGTGTGTGTGTGTGTGTGTGTGTGTGTGTGTGTGTGTGTGTGTGTGTGTGAGTTTAGTCTAGACACTTTGTTACACGGTATCCTTGGCGAAACAAAGGTAACAAAGAAAGTATGACCAGTGCGGAATGGGGAGATGACCGACATTATCCTTCTCCACTTCCTCCTCCTCCTCTTTCTGCTACTGCTATTACTACTACCACCACCACCACAACCACCACCACCACCTCTGCAACTACTGTAACTACTACTACTACCACTACTACTACTACTACTACTACTACTACTACTACTGCTACTACTACTACTGCTATTACTACTACTACTACTACTACTGATAATAATAATAATAATAATAATAATAATAATAATAACAATGGTGTTTGTGCACTGGCAATACTGATGCTGTTGCTACTACTACTACTACTATTACTACTACTACGAAAACAACTACTACTACAACAACTACTTCTAATACTAATACAGCTGCTACTACCTGAAACGGATACTAGAAAGTAGGAAAAAGAAAGTACAAAAGTGGGATATTTACCCTTGGCATATCCAGCCTTATGGGCCCCGTAAAAAATTTCTCTCAGCACAACGTCGTCTTTTAAAGGTTTGTTCTTGCTACCGCCAGGCGATGATATTCAGCTGATAGGAGACATCTCTTAATATGATAGAGTCATATTTAAAACTACCGCCAGGCAATTTATTTTGGTCGTGATGAAGAGGGTAATTCTTCTACTTCCCTTACACTGCCGTCGTATCTCCCATTTTTTTACCTTCTTCCGCAACATGGCCTCCCTTCACTACTCCTCCTTTTTTTTTACGCTGCCATCATCATTCATATTACCACCACCCCACACTCCCTCACCTCCTCACGTACCCACCTCTTCTTTCCCCTTCCGTCTCCCGCCATCCCTCGCCACCATCTTTTCTTTACCCTAAACTCACTATATCCCTCACCATCACATCACCTTCCCTCTATTCTCTCCACATCCCTCACCATCACGACATAATCTTCTCCCTATCCTCCCCACATCCTTCACCACATCATCTTCCCCATAATCTCACCACATCCCACATCACCACATCATTTCCACCTCTACCCTACCCACATTCCTCATCATCACGTCATCTTCCCCCTACCTTCCCACATCCGTCACCACTACTTCATATTCCCCCTACTCTCCCCACATCCCTCACCACATCTTACGTAACCTTCAACCCTCTCCTCCCATTCCCTCATCTTCTCTCTGCAAGCCATAGGGGCGTGCAGATTATCATTCCCTTTCTGCAAATGAGATGGTCAGGATACGGAAACCTGAAATCTGAATTTGATACTATATGATTCTGTCCGTCTCTGTCTGGCATATCAGATAGAGCCAGGATTCAGGGGGCTCGAGTGATGAGTGAATGGATGCGTGGCACATTGGATTCGGCAAACTTAGGCTGTCTGGACTTGCTACTCATCACGCTGCCCTAGGGTGGGAAAGGAGGTCCGGATGATGATGATTACATACATATATATATATATATATTAAATTTGGTAAATTATTCTTCAAGTTTTCTC
This sequence comes from Coenobita brevimanus, assembly GCF_032717465.1. Classification (NCBI taxonomy): domain Eukaryota; kingdom Metazoa; phylum Arthropoda; class Malacostraca; order Decapoda; family Coenobitidae; genus Coenobita; species Coenobita brevimanus. The sequence goes on from NC_136966.1 coordinate 13,823,755, forward strand.
ACACTCAATTCTTATAGATTACGAGAAACACAAATTTCGTAGCACGCGTTTCTTAATGACTTATGTTTCCTTGTTACACTCTGATAATTCTCTTTCAGACTCGTGTTCACGATATTGATAGTCTGGTGCAATAGCGTACTGGAAGATTTAAAAAAGAAAAAAGTGTAACATGCAGAATAAATCGGTGAGGAAGAGGCGTTACGAAGTTTACTGAGTCCTAATATATGAGTCTGTGGTTGTAATGAAAGTGTCATTGGATATTTCATAACACCTCATCCCATGCGATTTCTGCATATTACATCTTCATATCACTATGTACTGTAAATTAATTTTGAAAATTATGCTGATACTGAAACGATGGAAACGATATTCGTAAGAATATGATGGCTTAATATGCAGTACAAGTCGGAGGAGAAAAAGGTGGTATAAAACTTTGTGTCACACTGAACACGGCCCAAAAACACAAGTTCAAGACCAAGACTTCTTTTATAGTTAACGTACACCCCCGACACAATGCTTTTGTCTTACAGCGTATGAAGACAACATTTCCACCAGAGACTTGATGCAGAAGACACACCCATTGTTCAGAGGTCATATTTACAAAGTACTCTAAACTCTGTACATAATAAGTGTCCATAAGAGTTTACTGTTATCATATATCGTTTTATTTATTGTATTTTTTTACTCTAATACTTACTATATTTTTCCTGAGTAGCATTTGGCAGCGGTATGAATGAAGACAAGGGTATAAAAGGAATCTTTTACTTAAGTTAGTAGAGTTTATAACTACAGTCACACATCTTCTGAGCACAGCAACACCAAGAAGGCGAGATAACAAAAAGATCAAGGCGAGAGGACTGGTGTTTGACGCTCGCCCATACGGAATTTGTTACCACCCCAGCCTGCCACCCAGCTGACCTTATTCCACTCTGTTCTTCTACGATTAAGAAATACCCTATTACTTCCTTCTTTGGCATTAGCGTGTGGTCGAGTATTTTTTTTTTTTTTTTTATGTAGCTACGTATCTATGTATGTATATAGGTAGGGACGCATATATGTCATGAATGTTGACCTCACTGGGATAGCAAGTGGCAGTTTACAGTATAATGTGTTGGGGGACAGGAGAAAGCGATTACGTTTTGGTGCAGATCGATCAAAGATCAAGGTCACAGTCAAGAGCACTGCGTTCTTTCATGATATCCTGATCCGATTTCGATCACACTTGACGCACAGATAGGGAGAAAGGATTTGATTTTGGTGGAGATTGATCAAAAGTCAAGGTCACTGGTCAGAATCGTACTTTAGGTGTGGGGTCGCTGTTCTCGGAATGTTATTATCATAATTCATCACATGGTATTCAGGCTTAAGACAATAGATTGATAGATTATACACGTAAGTAAACACGAGAGAGAGAGAGAGAGAGAGAGAGAGAGAGAGAGAGAGAGAGAGAGAGAGAGAGAGAGAGAGAGAGAGAGAGAGAATATGTTAAAAAAAAAAAAAGTCAGTTAAATATATTTCTGAAGATCCGGATGTTGTGCTTAACATTCAGACATTTGCAATGCACAAGACTTTTTTTTTTTTTTTTTTCTAACTACTGCCACACAATTTTCTTCATCGAATAGAAACCCCTTGCGTACAAAATTTTAGTGTTCTTTGCCATGCTACCAAACAGAAGAAGGCACAGAAGGGGATGAGATCCGATCGGGGTAAGAGCCAAGAATAAACAATGGTGATGGCAGTAAAAAGAATGGCTTAAGTCAGACAACACGGGGCCAACACAAACAACATTAAGGCCCCAGGGTGAGGTGGTTATCACGGCGTCCATCTCACACACTTGAGCCTGGAACATGGTGGTCCAGACCGCAGAGGAGGGCGTTGACGTACCCCCAGCAGATACTGTGTAAGTTTTGAGCTGTTTAGTTTCTTTCTGTCTGATATTTTTATTGCTCTTTTCCTTTTATACTCTCTCTCTCTCTCTCTCTCTCTCTGTCTCTCTCTCTCGCTATTCCACCCATCCATCCACCATCCCATCCTTTGTCGCCCCATAAGGAGCGTAGGAACCCGGGGCTAGGAGAGTTGGTCCTGATATTTAAGATGAGTGACCAGCCTCATATATCCCTGAGTGGCATTACGGGAGCAATAAAGCCTAACCACCCCTCGGATATAAACCTACAGTACACAGATTCAATCCGACTGGAGCTCCTAATTACCCACTAAACCACCATGTGTCAGAATTTGGTAATATTGTTACCACCCAGTGTAGTAAATGGTTTCATGGTGTACGGGAAACTGTTTGCCTTGTCACTCAGTGTAGAGTCACCCATAGGCATAACGAAGAGAAAAGAATGAAGGAAAGAAAGACAGAAGAGGGAGTGTAAAGTCACCCTTAGGCAGAAGAAAGAGGAAAGAATGAAGGAACGAAAGACAGAAGAGGAAGGATGGAAAAGAGGAAATGGCAGATACCCAAAGCAGCACTAAATCGAGTGAGTGGATGGTGATTGTCCACCTCTCTCTCTCTCTCTCTCTCTCTCTCTCTCTCTCTCTCTCTCTCTATATATATATATATATATATATATATATATATATATATATATATATATATATATATATATATATATATATATATACGGTATATACAGAGAGAGGGGGGGGGGAACAAAAGCACAGACAAACAGAGGGACAGATGGAGAGAGATGAAGTTAAACACAAATGTACAAACAGAAAGGGACAACAGTAGGCAAACAGGTCGCAACTGTTTGGCAGCCAATATATCCACCTCTCACTCAGCCAGTCCAAGCTACTCTAGCCATTAGTCAGTTATTGGATAATTACACCATTCTGAGCTTCAACTGGCCTGATATAAGCAAACGTACCGGTGCCCTTTTCTAGCCCTTAAACTGAAGTGACCTATGATATTCCTGTTTCTTTAAATTTTCGTTTACCTTTGGCATAACATGTTTTGAAAGGATTAATGACTACTATATCTAATACTTTCTCTTAAGAAAGTCTCCCTTAAGATAAATAAAATTGTCTAGAGATAGCAAGGATGAACTAAATACACGACTGTACTCGCAGTGATGTGGTTATAATGCAATAGTGGCACGACAAGTAGTCAAGCCATGACATTATTTACTTCCGTGGGTACCGTATGTACAATAGTGTGGCTAGTGTTATCCTTTGGTCGGCGCGCGCGCGCGCGCGTGCGTGTGTGTGTGTGTGTGTGTGTGTGTGTGTGTGTGTGTGTGTGTGTGTGTGTGTGTGTGTGTGTGTGTGTGTGTGTGTGTGAACAGTGTATTTGAAGCAGATCTGATATGCTTTTAACCAATTATGATTGAAGGGTTGAGGATCAGCCAAAGGGTTAACCCATTGTTTTTTAGAACAGGTCACTGGTTAGCCATATGGCAAGGTCAGCTTATATAATTTATTACCTAATTTACACCTAACGTAATGGAAAGACTGAGAGCACGGCAAGACCAAAGGGATACGATTTTGAGAACTGTCAAAGGTCACAGGGCAAGGTTAATTTTCGGCCACTGTGTGTCTGTGTGTAAACAAAATAAGTACCACAGATTTTATCTAACATGGACAAAGCTTTCTGAGAGAGTTGAGAGTCAGACCAGAAGTTGTATGAACAATAGGACAAAAGACATGGTCACACTGGAAGGTTAACTTCATTTTTTGTCCGATTTCCACCTAACTTGGTGGTAAGATTCGGGGCAAGGTGAGGAAGGGCTTCGATTTTGAATGTATTCAGTCAAAGATCAAGATCATGAAAATTGATTACATGTTCGACCCTTTAACTCATGAAGTTTTAATTCGATTTTAATGAAACTTGGTGTAATGGGTAAAGGCCAGGCTTGGATGATGAGATGCAATTTTTATGAATGAAAGAGCAAAGGTTAAGGTCACGGGGCAAGGCCAACACAAATGCTTTAACCCGATTAGGCCCACGTTTGGTAGAAGAGTTGCGAGTCAAAGAAGGAAATAGTTCGGTTTTGAGAACAATTGGCCAAGGTCAAAGTTACGTAAGTAGAGTCAAACATTGCCCAGTGAACAACTCTAGGACGCAGTTTTTTTTTTTTTTTTTTTTTTTTTTTAGCGCTCCTTTTTGTTGTTTCTTGATTTCATGGCGGGACGGATTTTTCAAAAGAAAGAAGTGTATCCAAACAAGGTTCATGTTCGATCGAAACTGTTGCATCGTCGCTACATCCACAATATGGGTATATGAGTAAAATTCTTCTCTTGAATTACTCTTGTATGTGGCTGAGCTTCACATAATACTGCAATATGAATAACTTACCCGTATTGTTACTACGTCATTTAATTATGCTACTTTTTAAAAAATCAGCTTATATCTGTTTCTCTATTTACATGTCTAGTTTAATTCTTTACTGTGCACTTATATTGATTTATCTACACATTTCTTTGACAATATATTTCTTTCTATCGAATTATCAATGTACCTATCTACCTGACAGTCTGTCTGTCCATCTATTGTATCTATCTCTCTATCAGTCAATCAGTCTATCTATCTGTCTATTTATCTGCCCATGTTTGTGTCTTTCAATCCCTTTGTCTATCTGTTTGTCTTTTTTTTTTTTAACTTCTACTTTCAGGCATACCTATATATACTTTATTTTTCAGATTATCTGTCTTTCTGTTCATCTGTCTATATATTAACCTTTCTGTTTGTCAGTCTATCCATCCATTTATCTCTATATCTGTTTCTCTGTCAGTCTGTTTGTCTGTCCATCTATTTATCTTTCTACCTATCTATCTATTTGCTGCAGGATGGGCATAGTAAAAACACCTCCACGTTGTCTTATCCTGACTCAGCGTCAATCCATTCTTTCATCCCACTCGGCCCTCCTCTATACACTGCTCGTCCTTTCGTCCAGCGGGAGCTGATTGGGAGAAGACAGAGAGGAAGACTGAAAACAAGGTGGAGAGGTACGGTGCCTCTTCTCTCTTCTTTTTCTTTGTTATTCTTGTCATATTCTCGTAGTTTGGTTGCACTCTTACTAGGAGCTGCCTTGCATGGGGCTACCGACAGATTGCGGCAATCCTCTGTTCTTATATTGTCATGAAATGTCGGTAATGAGAAAAGACTGAAATTCATGAAGATGCTGTTTGTCAATGATTCCCATACAAGATGTAGGAACAGGATTTGGCAACAAATAGACAGACATGCAAATATTTCCCTCGTGGTCTGATCCATCCTCGTTCTTCTGTCCATTTCACTGTTGTTTACCCATATCCAATGAAAAGAAGACATAATGGGTATATATATATAAAAATATATATATATATATATATATATATATATATATATATATATATATATATATATATATATATATATACATATGTATATATATATATATATATATATATATATATATATATATATATATATATATATATATATATATACGAGGGTAGAAATGGAAGGGAGGAAGACCTTGAAAAACGTGAAAAAATTGGGTAATGAGAACACGTAAGAAATAAGATCAGTATGGGATAAGGGCCTGTGTTAGTAAGGATAACAGGTAGGAAATCATGCCGGAAAAGAAGGATATAACGATGGACTGCACTTTAATCTGGATTACGAGTTAGAAAAATATATAGGAAGGAACAGTGGGATGGGTTAATGGACTGCAGCTGAGGAGGAATGAAACTGAAACCCTGTAAGCAGGAAGAGACAGTTGGACGAAATGGTACAGTAGGTGAACCAAAATCAAGTTGAAGAATGTGTGTCTTTAAAAAGAGCGCTAAAGAATTAAGAAATAGCATGATTGAATCAGAATACAGCTAAGGAGTATGTTCTGGAAGAAAGAGTGGGATGCAGTATTGGGTTACAGATGAGCCTATATTAGCGATGCCTTGCTTATGTTCCTTCTTTTACCCTGGTCTGGTAAATGTTGATGGTGGAGAGTGGAATCTGAAGCAGCTGCTGTTTGCAGATGATACTGCACTGGTGGCTGATTCAGAGGAGAGATTGAGACAGTTGGTAGAGGAGTTTTGGAAGAGTGTGTGAAAGGAGGAAATTGAAAGTAAATGAGAATAAGAGTAAAGTGATAAAGTGTACGAGGTTGGTAGATGGTAGGGGAATGAATATAGTTTTGAATGGTGAGTTGCTTGAAGAGGTAAAGTGTGTTAAATACTTAGGGTCACATGTTGCTGTGGATGGAAGAATAGATGCAGAAGTGAAGTTTAGAATGAATGAAGTAGGAAAGGTGCTGGGAGGAATGAAAAAGGTGTTTAGATGTCGTTCGCTTAGAATGGATATAAAGAGAAGGCTGTACGAGTATGAGGGTGTTGTGGTACCGACTGCGTTATATGGGGCTGAAACATGGAATATTGGTGTAGCAGAGAGGAAAAGTTTGAATGTAATGGAGATGAGGTGTCTGAGGAGTATATGTGGAGTGATGCATATGGATCAATTGCGAAATGATGAAGTGCGAAGAAGAGCTGGAGTTGTTCGGGAGATGGCTGGAGAGTTGAGCAGAGGGTGTTGCGATGGTTTGTGCATATGGAGAGAATGGATAATGAGCTATTGGTGAAAAAGATAACTAGAGCTGATGTGAGAGGTGTAAGACTGAGAGGGAGACCACGAATATGATGGATAGACGGTGTGAAGAGAGCGCGGGATGTGAGAGGGATGTCTGTTGAGCAAGGAAGAGTGGCTGTGCGTGACAGAAATAAATGGAGAGAAATTGTGAATGAATAAATGATGACGCAGCCCTGAGAGGATACTCTCCCTCATTTGGTCTGATCAGCTAGTCAGGTCAGGTGCGGGTAAGGGGATGGGTCTATTATGAAGTGGCAGGGGTAAACCAGCTCTGCTGTCGGGCCCCGCTGCGGATGTCAATGATTGCACTGCGCAGTTGACCCTTGTACGGTGTGGTGCGGTGAGGATCTGTCCGTTCTCCCCTTTGGGGCTAAGATGCGAATGAATGTGTTTGAATGGATGAGTAAATGGGGAGTGTGTCGTCCTGTCTCAGCTACCTCCCTTTCCTTGGGGGAAGCAGCCTAGGTATATAGATAGACAGATAGATTTTACCCTGGCCGTTCTACATAAAAAGTTTGTATTTGTCGTCAAGCAAAAGATGCATGGGTGACTCAAACACACTCTTGTCATCAGCTCAATATTTACTTCACGATCATCTTATCTCAGTTCTTGTTGTTATAAATTATGTGGCTATGGGATACAGAGAGAGAGAGAGAGAGAGAGAGAGAGAGAGAGAGAGAGAAAGTAATTTCTGAACCGGGAGAGAAATTCTTGGAGGTCCTGTTTCTCGAGGTCATTATTCACAAGATTCTGTTTGAGGCAAAAATTGACATATAGATGCATAAATAGACCAAGACATATAGGCAGAAGGACAGACAAACAGAAGAGAACTGTTAGTAAAGTTGCCCTAAAAAAGAAAAGAAAAAAGAAAACATATACCTCTATTCATTTCACATTGAGGCCCAGGATATGATCAGGTCTGAAAATCACACGGCATAGATCAAACAGCTTAACACACCCTCCATCACACTTTCATTGCTCCCCTTCCTCCCCCCCAGTTCTCTCATCCCTTTCTCCAGCCTACATCCCTAAATCCCTGAACCTGCGAGACCCCCGAACTAATCCGCCACTCGCTCACATTGTAATACCCAAATCCCTCCCTGCATATCCGATGTTTACGCCGTGAGTTAAATAGGGCTCGGCGAGGGGCAGGTAAGCACAACTGAACGTATGGGTTTATTAAGCACGAGGAGTAGGTTTAGAGCGCACCCCCCCCCTCTCTCTCTCTCTCTCTCTCTCTCTCTCTCCACCCATTATCTCCCCTTCCCCTGTATTTCCCTTCTTATTCTATATGAAATGCATTCCAGTTAGCTTAGCTTCGTTTCTGCCTTTCACTTTTTTCTAAATTATCCGTGTTTCCTTTCTCCCAGCCAACTTAACTTCTCTCTGGTCTTCCTTATCTATTTACTTTCTTGTCTTTTTTCCTTCGTTCCAGCTTCTCGCTATATTTCTCATTTGTCTTCCTGTACCTCTCTTCCTCCAACTAACTTCACATTTTTGTCTCGTAACCAAACACCTACACTGTGATGATGTCAGGCGGTTTTATTTGGCTTAAGACAGGTGTCTACATGTGCATCTATTAATTACTAAAAAGCTTCAAGCCTTTCACTCCTTCTTCCTTTCATGAAGAAGAAATATATATATATATATATATATATATATATATATATATATATATATGTGAGAGTTAGAGAGGAGTGATTGGTGATGAGCAGTGTGGCGTTAGGAGAGGGAGGGGATGCGTGGATCAGGTGTTTGCTGTGAGACAAGTGTGTGAAAAGTATTTAGCGAAAGGCAAGGATGTGTTTTGGGCATTCATGGATTTAGAGAAAGCGTATGATAGATGTGATAGGGAGGCTTTGTGGACTGTTTTAAGATTGTATGGACTTGATGGTAGGCTACTAAAAGGGGTGAAAAGTTTTTATGTAAATAGTAGAGCGTGTGTAAGAGTGGGAAATGCTGTGAGTGATTGGTTTCCCGTGAGAGTGGGGCTGCGATTGGGATGTATGATGTCACCTTGGTTGTTTAATATTTATGTGGATGGTGTTGTAAGGGAGGTGAATGCAAGAGTTTTAGGTGGAGGTCTAAGTCTGGTGAATGTTGATGGTGGAGAGTGGAATCTGAAGCAGCTGCTGTTTGCAGATGATACTGCACTGGTGGCTGATTCAGAGGAGAGATTGAAACAGTTGGTAGAGGAGTTTGGAAGGGTGTGTGAAAGGAGGAAATTGAAAGTAAATGAGAATAAGAATATAGTGATGAAGTGTATGAAGTTGGTAGATGGTAGGGGGATGAATGTAGTTTTGAATGGTGAGTTGCTTGAGGAGGTAGAGTGTTTTAAATATTTAAGGTCACATATTGCTCTGGATGGAAGAATAGATGCTTAAGTGAAGTCTAGAATGAATGAAGTAGGAAAGGTGCTGGGAGGAATGAAAGATGTGTTTAGATGTCGTTCGCTTAGAATGGATGTAAAGAGAAGGCTGTATGAGGGTGTTGTAGTACCGACTGCATTATATGGGGCTGAAACATGGAATATGGGTGTAGCAGAGAGGAAAAGTTTGAATGTAATGGAGATGAGGTGTCTGAGGAGTATATGTGGAGTGATGCGTATGGATCAATTGCGAAATGATGAAGTGCCAAGGAGAACTGGAGTTGTTAGGGAGATGGCTGGTAGAGTTGATCAGAGGGTGTTGCGATGGTTTGGGCATATGGAGAGAATGGATAATGAGCGATTGGTGAAAAAGATAACTAGATCTGATGTGAGAGGTGTAAGGCTGAGAGGAAGACCACGAATAGGATGGATGGACAGTGTGAAGAGAGCGCTGGATGCAAGAGGGATGTCTGTTGAGCAAGGAAGAGTGGCTGTGCGTGACAGAAATAAATGGAGAGAAATTGTGAATGAATAAATGATGACGTAGCCCTGAGGGGATATCCTCCCGCATTTGGTCTGATCAGCTAGTGAGGTCAGGTGTGGGTAAGGGGATGGGTCTATTATGATGTGGCAGGGGTAAACCAGCTCTGCTGTCGGGCCCTGCTGCTGATGTCACTGATTGCACTGCGCAGTTGACCCTTGTGCGGTGTGGTGCGGTGAGGATCTGTCCGTTTTCCCCTTTGGGGCTAAGATGCGAATGAATGTGTTTGATTGGATGAGTAAATGGGGAGTGTGTCGTTCTGTCTCGGCTACCTCCCTTTCCTTGGGGGAAGCAGCCTAGGTATATATATATATATATATTCCTGTTATCTCCAGTACACTGACACCTTTGTATCTCCTACTCACGTTACGTCATATAGATCTTATAGAGCTCGTAAGGAAAGAGTGAATTTTCCCAAGTTAAATATTCTCTCTCTGCCTGTTACATTCTCAGGGTCATACCTCACACATCTCATTCTTGTACCTTCCTCACCTGGCTGTGCGACTGAATTATTTTCAGTGTCTCACCTACTCCACAAACCTCCGCTCACTTCACCTCACAGTCTCACCTGTTTATCAGCTCTATTAAGAACCCCCTCGTCTCTTTCCTCCAACCTGTCCTTCCGACTCTTACACTCATTTCTTCCTATCATCTTGCTTTCTTCTCATCTAACCTCTTTACCTAACAGATGTCTTAACCTTCCAAGCTGTCTCCTAACTTCACTTATCATCCTCATAGTCTGTCACCTATTAACGTCCCCATCATCTATAAAATCTCCCACTTAACCAATCTCTCACCTGACCATCTCTCCCTCACCTACCGAACTGCTACTTGCCACACAACTCTTCTTATTCTTTCTCCACAGTCGTATTATCTCTCCTTCACCCCTCATCTTTCCACCAGTCTTCCACCTCTTCACTGAACACTAAGCAACTTAACCATTAAACATCGCATCTGTTATAAAGTTCACCATAATTTCTCTCCTTAAATCAGCAGACCCTCTCAGGTGGCTCAAAAAAAAAAAAAAAAAAAAAAAAAAGGCATTCGAATGACCATATGTAACCTCTGTAAATCCTCACTTTTTAAAACACACACACACACACAGACACACATATACAAGCAGGCGCGCGCGCGCGCGCGTTTTGCACAGTGATATTAAGCATTATATTTATCGCACATTCCGCATACACATCACGATAATCTATCCTGAACTAGCACATTCTCTCCTATGGCTCAGTATTAAAACTAAAATACCTCCAGTACACCCTTCCATATGCCACCGTGTATGGTCTGTTGGTATGGTGGTGAGTTTATCTCAGCCACGACAAATTCCAGGTCTGGTAAACATGACACCCGCTGAGGCTGCTCTGTCCTCCCGGTGCTTCGAGTATTTGTGTATGGAATACTGCTGTCCCCAGTAAAGTCCTCCCGCAGTATATCAGCTGGAGACCTTGACTATTTGTGTGTGTAATACTGGCATTTCTTTTACGTCCCATCATGGAATACTGGCGTTTCTTTAACGCCCCATCGCAGTATATCAACCGGAATTGTTAATCTCACAGAGCCAGGCTGGCAGACGAGGAAACAGTGTACCTAGAGTGTAGGATCCGTATCAAAGCCATTCATCTTAAGCACCTGACAACAATATATCAGGATTACAAGTTTATACTCGTATACCTGTCTCCAGCCAAGCACGTGTTGTTCACCCACCCATCTTCTATCTCCTCTTTCCGTCTCCCACCTTTCTCTTTCTTTCCCCCAAATCCTTTCTCTCCCTCCCTTCCCTCTCTCTCTCCATCTGTCTCTCCCACCCATACTCCTCCCTCTCTCCAGCTTCCCTATACCTTCCTTCCTCTTTCTTCTCCTCTAGCCATCAAAAATTCCTTCCTTTCCCTCCATTCTTCACTCTAAAGTGTATATATAGATTTCACATACTTTCCTCTTTTTTTCTCTTTCAAGTAGCCTCCCAGTTTCTATCGTTGTTTTAGTCAAGAGGAATGGATACGCTATTTATAACCTATTCTGTTTAAAAGAAAAAAGTATAATCTCGAATGGGCTAATAGGTCTGTTGCTGTTTGCTTTCCTTTGCACACCTTTGTATTCCTTCTCTTCTCACCCTAACCCCTACCCTACAGCCTTCTCCTACCCTCCCTTCCCTCTCTATCTCCCTAATACCTCTTCCCCTGTCCTTTCTCCGCTTCATTGTTTTCTGCCCTAGTTCTCACCTGCTTAAACCCTCTTAATCCTCTCGAGTCTTTCAGCTTTGTCTAGATCTACTTTTCCACCCAATGTCCTCCTCTCAGTCAGGCGAAAGTCTCACTAATCCGTGAGAATGGGTAAATACAAATCTAAAAATCGTGTGAAGTGCCTCATCCCCACTCCTGAACCGTAAGCTGAGGCACACATCTTAGCACAAAGCATACTTGACGTCAATGAGGATAAGAGAGTTGAGTGAGGATGTAGCAAGCTGCATTAAATGTTTTTCTGCCATGTTGGTGGTCTAAACGGTTAGCACTGTAAGAAATCCACTGCCTGCCTTTATTATTCATAAAATTGATGCCAAATATATTTCTTTTTTCGTGACAAGAGAGACTTCTGAAAGTTAAAGGAATGTGATTATTAACAAGAACCTAATTTCAAGCTGCTATTGATCGCCCGGTAATAACGAGCATAAAACAAGATCATTAACCTGGGGATGCTAACAGAAACATAATGACTTATATCGAGAAGGTAAACAAGTAAAAATGAAGCAGACAGGCATGTAGCAGGTGTGTGTGTGTGTGTGTGTGTGTGTGTGTGTGTGTGTGTGTGTGTGTGTGTGTGTGTGTGTGTGTGTGTGTGTGTGTGTGTGAATCTTTGCCTGCCTATCACTTTGTGTGTGTGTGTGTGTGTGTGTGTGTGTGTTAATCTTTGCCTGCCTATCACTTTTTGTGTGTGTGTGTGTGTGTGTTTGGGATCGCTAGTATGCAAACAGCGTTATGAGACCCAGAAATATGAATGAGTGGGAGTGTGAGACCCAGGAAGGAGGTCAGGAAGGGAGAGAAACATAGTGAATGAGGGAAACAGAATACGGAGATCATGGGAGAAAGTGATATGAAGGATGGGGAGAGGAGGAGAGAGAGAAAACGAGGAATAGGAGGCAAGGGAAGGACAGTGGAGAAGGAAGGGGGGATAAGGTAGGAAAGGAGCGAGTAAGAGACAGGCTGAGACACGAGGAAGTCAAAGGAAGGAAGAGACTAGAAGAAAGAGATAATGTGTGAAGGAGAATAAGGAAGGGAGGGAAGGAAAGTATGCATGGAGGAAGAGCATGGATGAAAAATAAAAAACGGAGTATAAAGGGAGCAGGAGGCAGACAGGAAGAGATGGAAAAATATACGGATAGACAGAGAGATAAGGACGGCAAGAAGAGTCAAAGAAGCGACAAGCTGGGAGAAAGTAACAGGTAGATTGTGAAGGAATAAAAAAAAAAAAAAAAAAAAAAGCAGAGATTGGTCGATAGATTTTACTCCCACAGAGAGAGAGAGAGAGAGAGAGAGAGAGAGAGCGAGAGAGAGATTCAGACGGACAGAGACTATTTCATTCATTAGTGGAGAGCCATCCAATGGAGGGAGATAAATGAAGGCGATATCAGACTCAAATATGAAGTCCGTTTGGGTGGGGCCCGCGTGGGGATTTCCCTCTCTACAGCTCTGCCAAACCTCCCCTCTCTCTCTCTCTCTCTCTCTCTCTCTCTCTCTCTCATTTGATTGAGAAAGTTTTTATATATTTATAAGTTGTGTTTTCTTCTATATTGTTTCGACCTTTTTTCCACACCACCACTGAGGTAAAAGTCTTGGCGCGTTATTTTTTTATAGAGGTTTCCCCAGTAGGCATAAGTCCTCTCTCCGATCTTTCTTCTAAAAAATACTTGTTCACATTGTAAATAAGTTCTTTCTCCCGACTGTAGAACACACGAGAGCGAGTCGGAGTAGCTGCCATCGTGGGTGGGGATCAGGGAGGAAGTGACCGGTCACCTGTAGTCTGAGGTGGGTGTCCTTGACCTCTGGCAACGTCGGAAAGCGACGTTGTCACGTGGTGTGGAATTTATACAAATCATTGCTATTATCCTAAAAAGCGACACATTCATAGCACTATATAGCCTTATTTAATATATTTAATAAGTACAGAATATTTAATATACAATTTCAAATAGTAAATAGCTGACATATGACAGAGAGAGAGATAGGTACTGGAGCTGATGCGGCAGAGCTGTGGAGAGGGAAATCCCCTCTCGGGCCCCACCCAAACGGACTTCATATTTGAGTCTGACCATAGCTCTTTCTTTTTGAAAGTCTCTCTTGAAATGAATCAAAAGGGTTTAAAGTATCTTCTATGCCCCTAACGTAACGAACAAATTGATAGCCGAACCTCAGATCACTGCTGGTAACAGGTTCAACAGGGTTCAGTTAGTATTCTTGCATGTAGATATGAACACGTCCACTGGAATGGTTCTTGTGTATTTATCTTGTAGGACACGTGCAGGCGATAACATAAGTACAATGGGGAACAAAAGTTTGCCTACTGTTCTTCTGCGTCTACTTTTCCTCGTCTTCACTCTCGTTTTATGTCCATCACTTTCCTCCCTGACGCATCATATCGTAGGGAATCATCTATGGGCAGAGAATCATACAAAGCCTCCCTTAGGTTAGGGTCACTGGCCAGCAGAGGGCAATGAGAAGTGGTGGAATTAGGTGAACCGTTGTTCCTGGCTGTAAAAAGACTCCCACCAGATTCTCGTTCTAAGACACAGTAACAGATAGGGAAGTTTCTGCTCTCTCTTTTAATTGTGATGGGGCAGTTTTTTTTTTCCCCATCCATATAGTAACCTCTTCCCTCTGTCACCAATTAACCCTGGTGTCCAATGGCGGATTCTTTAATATATTCTTCCTACTCTTAGACGATTTTACTGCACTTAGGAAGGAGATTTAGTGGTGAAAGGTTATTCGGGACTGTATATAGCTCCTACAATTCAAAGATTCTCTCTTAACCCGAAAAATCAACAGGATATAGAAAGAAGAAACTGGAAAAGACGTCGGTGTATAGAAGGGGTCAAATACCGTAGGAGTCTCGATAGTTGTAGTGGTACACTTGGAGGCCTGGGGTGGCGGGGGTTCTGGGAGTATCCCATTTCACTGTAGTGTATATATCTCTTGGTCTAAAGTTAAACTGTGGTAGTAATACTGCCCATTATTACCAGTTTTATACATCTGTTTTGCATACGTGCATTTAGAAGCTGAGGTGATCACAATAGGGGAGGGGGTGGATGTGGTGGCGTACAGCGAGAGAGAGATTTTTACATCCATGCTTGCCGTCTTTATGGTACAATATTTGCATATGAACTAATTAATATGCAATCAACCGCCCTAAGTCAGTGACCCCGCAAGTACAGTCAGCTACAAAAGTTTGTGTGTCTGTTATTCCATTGCGTCTGCTACATACTTAAGGCATGCCCTTTGCTTTCCTTCCTGGTGCATCATATCAGAATCATCTTTGAGAAGAGAAACAAGCCAAAGATCTCTTGCCTTCGGAATATTAAACAGCAGGGAAGAATTAGGAGTTGAATCTTTGACTGCCTGTATCACATTTACAAACAATCTTTAACTTGGGTTGCGTGTGCTTTAATTCCTTCTAGATTATCTCATGGATCTGAATGAAAGTTTCCATGTGAGTTTGTCTGGATACTGGGAAGGTGTTCGATTATATCTAGTTTTCCAACCACCAATTTCAGGGGAGCTAACCTCGATCACCGATATAAAAATGTTCAGAAATAGTGAGAGGAGGGCAGATATGGCATTGATATCTTAGCACATATTGCACAAAGGACTCTCACCGGTAATGCTATATTTGGAGTGCGTGACCTTCTCAATGATTCTTGGCGGGTCAGCCCCCTCCCCAAAATAAAAACGATCAGAAATAGGTCAAAATGAGAACGTGGATTTCAACGAACCCAGCATACATGTTGCAGGATGGGTATGGATTTTCCATGCTTTTTCTGAATGCAGGAGTAACTGCACATCAGCTTTATTTCATTTTTTTTTTTTATTCAAGTGGCTATCACAAACGTCGCAGCCAAACTAAATAAAGTGAATGTCAGAGTGAAAAATACGAGGTCCCCAAACTATTTTAGATTACTGTAAACAGGTATGAGGAGACTTGTTCATCCTTATAACTGGGTTAAGATCGTTGATCACTATAGAACCAGTTCCTTCAACCAAATGTTGCGTCATTTAAAACCACTAATGGAATTCGGATCACAGAAGCACAAACCCCTACATGCAGCTGAATCATGTGGTCTTTTACTTACAGATGGGCGTCAAGGAACCACTGAGTTACATGCCGTTATGTAGTGAGAGGCGTATTATGTGTGCCTCGGGAGGTTTGGTAGCATATCTTCCTTTGCGATTTATTTAGCATATTGCACATTAACATTCCCCTATACGTTAATTCTATCTCTTTAGTAACGACATAGTTTGCATCAATAACGTACTGCCAGATAATGAGGCATCATGTGCAGAATTACTCGCGGAGGAAGGATTGCAACGAAATAACTAAAGTCAGATAGAGTGTGACCATTGGACATTAAACAATGGTGTCTTGGTGTGTGTGTGTGTGTGTGTGTGTGTGTGTGTGTGTGTGTGTGTGTGTGTGTGTGTGTGTGTGTGTGTGTGAGAGAGAGAGAGAGAGAGAGAGAGAGAGAGAGAGAGAGAGAGAGTAGATAAATGTACGTAGAAAGTGCAGATAACAAGAAGCCTATTGGCCCAAGACAAGGTTGCATCATCATCATCGAATCCAGTGTTGCCTGTTGGGAAAAGTTTGTTTTACTAAGGTCTAACTAAAGTGTCTGAGAAAAAGAATAAAAACTAGGAGGGCTCTCCCGGACCTACCATGCCATCCTGTAAAACCAGCAGGAAAGAGGCAGAGAAAGGGCCAAAATTCTTAGAACAAATATTGAATTCTCTATAGGAAAGGGAGCACCGTGTAATTTATAATGTCTTGATCTGTAAAATAAAGAGCGTACACAACCGCCTAATGTACTCAGAAAAGTAATTACGGGTCTCACTCTCATCAGTATACGCTTCACCCTGGGAAAAAAAATATAATAACGTATAGTCACAAGATATTTGTCTAGCCGAATTTTATATGTATCAATAGATTTTGCACTAAATACAATACTGTTGCTGGTAGCCTATTCCACTGTTCCACTACACAAACATTAAAGATTTTTTTTTTTTTTTAATAGTGTTGTATCTCTTGCTTTTGAGTTTCATTTCCACTTTCTGCAGTCAAAGTATCACTCAGTATTTCTATCAGTTTATCCTATGTAACATCGTCGAATTTGATAAAAAAAAATTTAATTCTTGTATTAGCCCCCTCCCCCCGCCCTCTCTCTCTCTCTCTCTCTCTCTCTCTCTCTCTCTCTCTCTCTCATTAGAACATTCTGGTCCTCCTCCAGGTCATCAGTTCACGGCCAATTATACCCATCGATGGAGAGAAGGAATCGTAACAACGCCGTCCTCTTATGATGAGGAAAGAGGAGAAAAGGCAGTAAGGAGGGGTGAGTGGAGAGAACATGGGTGGGGAAAGGACTGATTGGGAAGAAGTTGGATAGGGAGGACTGGGTTGGGGAAAGAGCTGAGTGGGTAGGAGTTAGTGGAGAATGGGGTAAGATTTAAGGATTTGGGTGGGGAAAGGGATGAGTGGGGAGGATTTGGGTGGGGAAAGGGATGAGTGGGGAGGATTTGGGTGGGGAAAAGGATGAGTATGGAGGAGTTGGGTGGGGTAGTGGAGGGAAAAGTTAATGGGGAAAGTGATGCGTGGGGAGGGACTGAGAGTTAAGAATGAAGTGGGAAAGAAAACCAGTTTCCATTGTTAGAGCTGAAAAGTGAGAATGGAGTGGGAAAGAAATTTTTTTGTCTATGTTTAAGAATGAAGCGAGTGGAAATTGATGTTAACCTGACTAACTCCACAGGATTCCACGTGTCGGTGATAAACCTTCCGAAATCTTGTGGTAAGAAATACCAGCAGAGGTTGACAGAAGTGAGATAGGATGATCAGTTTAGCCCATGGACGTCTTCTTCATTTAATTCTTGCCATCTCACGATGATTTACATAGCTTGAGATAGACTTTTTCAATCGGACGGTTTAGGTATGGCAACAGTAAACCTTCAGTACGAGAGTTTTTTTTCCTAGTTTCCAAACTTTCCTCGGGCAGAGGCAAGAGTAAACTTAAAAATTACGCCAGCAACTTGGAAGGGGTATTGGAAACTTTTATTAAATTAAGCCAAAAAATGTGATTTGCAATTACCCGAAACAAACCATTAGTCAAGTTAAACAGTGTCAGTCTTTATGAAGGATTTTAACCAATTTCTACGATAATTACGCTTCCATTCGAACTTATTATCATGTTTTTTTCACATTATTCACTTTTCCATTCAATTTCGTTTGGTTGTCAAGTGTCTCGTCGCTTTATAAGTAAGCGAGAACTGTTGTGGAAAAGTGGTTGGAGTGGGAAGGGAGTGTGGTGAAGAGTGGTGGAGTGTGATAGGAGTGTGATGTTGAGTGTTGGAGTGGGAAAGGGATATGTTGATGAAAGGTGGAGTAGTAAGGGAATGTGATGAGAAGTGGTAAAGTGGGAAGGGAGAGTGATGAGGAGTGATGGAGTGAGTGGGGAGTGTGGTGATGATATGTGGAGTGGGAAGGGAGTGTGGGGGTGGCTGGTGGAGTACCAAGGGAGTGTTGTGATGGGTGGTGAAGTGGGAAGGGAGTATAGTGAGGAGTGGTGGACTGGTGAGTGTGGAAATTGATGGTAAAGCGGTAAGGGAATGTGCTGATGAATGGTGGGATGGGAAGGGATTGTGGTGAGAGTGTTGCAATGTTAGTGTATGACAGTGACAAGGCTTAGGGCGGCATTCTAGATGGCATATGAGGCTCTGTAACACATCTTCCTTAGCAATGTATGTTTGTGCATATACACTGACGTTTCCTTGTATGATGTTTATCTTGTTTTAACGTCCACACAGTCTCTGTCAATAACATGAAGGAAAACGGAGGGAGTATAGAACAAATGTCAAGAGAAGAGGTGCTAGAATTTCCAAAAAAACGATTGTCAGTCTCGGAGGTTGCGGCCATTAACAAATCACCTCCACGTTTCACTGTCCACTACCATCGGTCTGCCCTCCGTTCATCTCTGATTCATGCACCCCTTTCCTCCACCACATCCAAGGTCAGTCTCTCTCCCTTTCGCCCTCCATCAGGTTCATGCACACTCTTCTAGAGAATCTCACACTCTCCATTCGCTCCACATGACAAAACCATAGCAGGGTACTCCTCTTGAGTCTCTCCAGTACATTTACATCATAGTTTAATCACTCTCCAGAAATGGACAACGCTTACGAAGTCATTAGAAGAATAATTTCATCTTTCTTACTCTCTTAGCAAGATAAGCACAAAGTGAAAATAATATCTTTCCCACACACGCTAAGTAAGGAGTAAACACTGAAATGAAGCCGGGTAGCCACTTAAACGATCATCATACAGGGAACTAAACAGGGCTTACATAATGATCAACCCTTTCATTGCTAAACATACATAAAAAGTAGCACAAGTAAGCACGTGAGTCTCCCATATTCATGGCTATGCAGGTAAAAAGACAGAGAGTGATTTATGCAGAATACAGTCGCATGGTGATAGAGAAAATTAACTCAGAAATGTCATCAACAATTATTTTACTATTACTTACGCCAGACGATACTGATCATCAGTGGTAAAAATCCTGAGGTCTGAGGGTTAAGAAAGCATTTGCATTTAATCACTTTGGATCATGACTTGCCTATTTTTTCTAGGACTAACGACACACGAATCTGGTGCTCCCAAAGTTACTGAAAGTTAAGCCATGTCAGTAAGTATCAAAGGAGATGCTTGCCAGTATGTTTTATGAGTGGTCCGATGTTCCACTGACTCAGTGGTAGATTTTAGAGGCCCCTGAGGTTCCCCTCACTTGCTCCCATCACGATATTTAATGGACCTTCAGATCTAGACAGTGGCAGCAAGGCTCTCAGAAAGCCCTAGGGGGTGTTGCTGTTTCCATATTAGTTCCATCAGATATGGGCAGATGTAAAGGGAGATAATTGTAAAGAGTAACGATGGTGTTGTGTTTTTATCTTTATACGTGTATGGTAATTGAGAAGGCTCATGTAGCGACGTACGAAATGCAAATTTTCCTTTCTGTTCACCTGAGCGCGCGCGCTCGTGTGTGTATGTGTGTGTGTGTGTGTGTGTGTGTGTGTGTGTGTGCTTCAGATAGATGAATATGTTGGGATGCAGAGTTTAAGATGACCCTCTTCACCCAGCAACTAATGGACCCAGGATCGAATCTCGGCTGGGGCAGGGAACAGTTTAAGAACTTGAATTTCATGAAAGCAGACTTTCCTGATCTACCAGATGACCCGCCGACATGTCGTAAAAGTACCCCCGCTAATACCAATACACCAGTCCTGTATGAGGCAGCCCTAGCATGTATTCAATATGTACGGTGGGTGTTAGCGCCGAAGTGGTGACATCAGGAGGTGTAGGAGGACTACTGGGCCTTGGGATAGGCAACTGCCCCCAAGAAATAGGCCCTGAGCCTTTGCCCAGAGTCGGACACATAAAAAAAAAAAAAAAAAAAAAATACAGCTGGGGAGCTGGATGTAAATTCGGTTGTTCCGTGTCGTACTCTAGGTGCAGGCTGTGACTTTGAAAGCAGTGACTGTCGATCTTCCTATTTATGATACACATCTCCAAATGACACAGAATACTTCATAGTATCCCTTCCTTAGTGATATATTTTACATGTTGCAGTATACCTAGCATTGTCTTAGATGATCATTTATATCGTTCTAATGTCGTCAGATTTTGCACCTGTAACGTACACGAGCATTTCTTAGGTTAAATATGCAAAACAAAATAATTAAGGAGGATGTGTTACATGATCTCCAAGGTCATTTAGAATACGACCCAAAGTTTGTTTTCACATGTCCCTGTTCAGTCAGAAGTAAAATGGGACCTGGATGCAAATTCGATTGTTGAGAGCCATATTCTGGGTTAAGGCTCCATAGGAAGTGGCTGGTGATGCTCCTGTTTGCGCTGCTGCTGCTGCTGCTGCTGCTGATGATGATGATGATGATGATGACAGTGATGATGAAGACATGGTGCTGGTAGATATAATAATGATGATAAAATTGATAATGCTGCTGATATTGATGATATACCATGTACAGCAATGTACAGTACTTACGTAAAATCAGCATGCAATATTGTTCTTCCCATGCTTTCGATTCTCGAACCAGTCAGACTCTAAGACAAAGTTTTGTTCCTTTATGTTCATATTCATCAAACAGTACAAATGGACATACAGAGGGAAATTCGATGGTTGCATGTCGTAATCTAGAAGAAAGTTGTAACTTTATAAAAATTGCTTGTCCACGTTCTTGTTTATTTTCCTAACCTGTAACTCCCTGGCCAGACTTTTAGGCAAACTTTGTTCCCCTATGTAAATCTGGCTGTTGTGTGTTGTATTGTAGCGAAAGGCTGTGCCTTGGAAAAAAAAAAAAAAATTGTTTATATTCCTCTTTTGTTCCACTAACTTCCCCTAACTCCCACCTGAGTGCTTCCCACTCTGCATCTCTAGTGAGTGCTTCCCTCCTCTGCATCTCCAGTGAGTGCATCCCCCTCTGCACCACCAGTGAGTGCTTCCTTCTCTGCACCACCACTGAATGCTTCCCCCTCTACACCACCACTGAGTGCTTCCCCCTCTGCATCACCATTGAGTGCTTCCCCCTCTACACCACAAGTGAGTGCTTCCTCCTCTGCATCACCACTGAGTGCTTCCCCCTCTGCACCACCACTGAGTGCTTCCCCCTCTGCACCACCACTGAATGCGTCCGCCTCTGCATCACCACTGAGTGCTTCCCCCTCTACACCACCAGTGCGTGCTTTCCCCTCTGCATCACCACTGAGTGCTTGCCCCTCTGCACCACCAGTGAGTGCTCCCCCCTCTGCATCACTATCACGACCAACACTGTGCCTGCCAATGGTGGGTAAGGTGTAATTTTCAGGTCGGTAAAACCATTTTCCTCTTGCACCCTCATAAATACATTCATGTGATGTGTCTACAGCTTTACTCGCCATGTGTTTAGCTTATGATTATACTCTGCAATTATACACTCAGGCTGAGACCACATACACCATCATCCATACGATATTCTATCGACAACAAATATATTTCATAAAACCACTAGTATCACTGACTCACTGATATATACCATAATCAGTTAAATAATTATTAGGAAAAGAAACTTGTTGTCAGGTAAAGTATGGTTATATATCGTTATTTATAAGACGCCCGATGAGCCGCCCTGTGTTTTCATCATTATGGTCATCATCATAACTCTGCTTCCCATTGCAATAGATGGGGTCAGCACTATACGTACACAGGAACAGGAAACTATTATGAAATTGCCTTGTGAAATGAACTAGGTATCCTTTTACTATCATCTAAGCCTTTAATGCACACACACACACACACACACACACACACACACACACACACACACACACACACACACACACACACTGAGGATGTATTGTACCGGTATATTCCTGAGATTTATATGCGTTTAATACAAGTAACTGAATTAATATAAGATAATAGCCAAATATTTTTTCGTCTATGCCTCAGATTTATTACCGTGACTAACGTGTGTCATGATAAATATACCCTTCCAAAACAGCCCCCTAGTGTTACCTGTCCGACCCGCCTCCCCAAACTCGTTAATGTCTACCTGCTGAACCTCGAGCACCATCTGGTGTCATTTCCAAACTGCTGTCCCATTTCTAAACTGCTGTTCCATTTCTAAATTGCTAGCCTATTTCTAAACTGCTGTCCCATTTCTAAATTGTTAGCCTATTTCTAAATTACTGTTCCATTTCTAAACTGCAGTCCCTTTTCTAAACTGCTGTCCCATTTCTAAACTGCTGTCCCATTTCTAAACTGCAGTCCCTTTTCTAAACTGCTGTCCCATTTCTAAACTGCTGTCCCATTTCTAAACTACTGTTCCATTTCTAAATTGCTGCCTTGTTTCTATGTTGTCTTAAAATTGCTTGCGCATACGTTTGTCTTCACTTATACAGCTACCAAGCATTTCGCGCTACTTATATACTCCGGTACGCTCCAATTGTGTTTAAATCAGTTGTAAGTGCGTTTGCTTTCACTCATACAGCATACAAATACTTCACCATCAAATCAGAGTGAATATGAAAGTGACAAAAAATATATATATGTTGTAGCCTAATTGTTGCCTGTTGAACAGGCTTGATTATCGCAGAGATTTCTTAGGATTTCCATTTTATTAAACTGATCTCGGTTAAGAAAAGTGAGGAAAGCTGGCCCCATGAATACACAAGTTTTCTAATGTATCGTCTTTAAGGTATTTGCAGCCGGGGTGCAAGACTCGTAAGTAGTCCGTTCAGCCCCAGGATGCTGTTTATATTTCATTCTCACGATGATTTTATTCAGGTTTCGACAGACTTTTCGAACTGGGGAGGTTAGATGTATCTAAGGTTCAATATTAGATGTTGGATACATTCTTCATTCACCTTTTCATCTCGTAGCAGCAAGAATAAGTCAAAGGAGGTGCTATCAGGTGATGGGGTTTAGCACACAGCGTCATGGCATCTTAGCACCTCATCCTTAGTTGCGTAATCGGCTGTTTTCATCTTAACACTCTTCTTCTGTGTTATTTATATCGCTTTACTGTCGACATATTTTGCATCAATAGGATATAACAGGATACTGAGGAGTAATGTGCCGAATAAATCAGTAAACAAATGGTGTTCCGAAATCTAAGCAACTCATAGAAAAAAGACCCCAACGCTGCGCGCCCACAGACCACAAAGCAGACCAAAGGCTGGGGCTGGCTGGGGTCAGAGGGCCATGTGCATATATTTCTTGGGATCCATCCCAAATTATTCTCCTCCCTCCTCTCTCCATATCATTTCCAAGCAAGTCATTTTGCTTCGATAAATACTCCTCCATATTATATATATATATATATATATATATATATATATATATATATATATATATATATATATATATATGCACACACACACATTAGCAGGGTACCCGGTGTTGCCGGGCCAAAAAGGAGAACACTCTAATCCTATTATTTTGTTCTAGTTCAATCTTTCTTTCTACTCAAGAAAGACCACGTACCTCTTATTCTAGTGAAGAGGGATTATAAGAGGTCCAGGAAAGTTCTGTTTCAGCTTTCGCAGACTAATGCACAGTATTTGTGAGCACTTGTTTACTGTTACCGGTTACAGTACATCAAATGACCTCGAAGGTCAACCTCACGTAGCCTATGTCCGAACTAGAGGTCATATGAGTCTCCATGCCAAAAATTGGGCTCCTGGGTCCAGTCGTTCGAGCGTGTGTTACCGGTGACCTCAAATGACCTCTGATAGGTGACCTCAAAATTTACCTCGGAGGTCAACCTCACATAACCTATGTCCGTACTGGAGGTCATGTGAGTCTCTATGTCAAAAAATGGGCTGCTGAGTCCAGTCGTTCGAGCATGTATTACTGGTAACCTCAAATGACCTCCAACCAGTGGCCTCAAATGACCTTGGAGGTCAACTGTACATAGCTTATGTCTGAACTGGAGGTCATGTGAGTCTCCATGCCAAACACTTGGCTGCAGGGGTACCCGGCATTGCCCGGGCTAAAAAGGCGAACATTACCTGTAATTTCATATGACCCAGATCTGAATTTTGACCCCCTAAGCCATCCTTGGGTCACGCTGATTCAGAATATATATGGGTCTGGGGGTCTCTGGTCCTTGGTTTGGGCGTGACTGTAGGACAACCAACCAAAGAAACAAACAAATAACGTGGATCTTTCATATACATAGATATATACTGTATGTATATATTTACTGTATATATGTTAATCGGATAAGATAGGGAAGTACGGTAGGTAGGTAGTCAGGTAGATCTTTTTTTTTTTTTTTTAATAATGAATGAAGGAAAAACAAAGGAAAAAAAATAAGTCTATGTTCCTAAAGGCATCCTCCATTCATAAAATACTTATAACAATTGGATTTAAATTCGAGTGGATTAAATGTATGTGGGAAGCAACTCCCAGGAAGTGAATTCCAGAGAGTAGTTGTTCTGGGGATAATTGAATTTTGATAAGCAGAGGTTCTGCATTGCCAGGGAGAAAGTGTGAGTTCATGGGCGCTCCCAGCTGCCCATGTATTTCAGAAGAAAATGTGAAGGGGAGGCACAATTGAAGCCAGTTCGTCAGAGCACATACGGTAAAAATATCGATAAAATAATGCTAAAGAAGCAACATCTGTACGTACTGATAACAGAGGAAGGTCCTGCGTAATGGCAGGATTATTGATTAATCTAATGGCTTTTTCTCGAATTTTATCCAACTGCCTCAATGCAACCGCTCCACATCCTCTCCACAGTGGTGAACAGTATTCGAGCTGAAAACGCACATGACTTTTGTATATTGTGGCCATCTGCTCGCCAGTGAAGAACTCACGAACTCTGTACATAAGTCCCAGTTTTTTAGAAGCATTTTTAGCAAGGGATTTAACATAAGCTGTCCAGCTTAGGTTGGGGTTTAGAGTAACACCTAGGATATCAACTGCAGTGGATATGGGAATACTGACATCATTTAAAATTGTGTGGGTCTGAGGGATTCTTTCTGTTGGAGAAATTAATGTATTTAGTTTTCTGAGCATTAAATGAGACCAGATTTTTTTGTCTCCATTGATTAATTTTAGAAAGGTCCTGGTTCAGAGAAATTGCTGTGTTTATTTGGGAATTTATAATGTCAAATTGTGTAAAGGAGGTACTAAATGTGCAAGAACTATGAAGGGTCGAGTCAACTGCATAAGAGTGTATTAGGTTGTGCATGACAGATAAGAGGTCATTCATATGAATGAGAAAGAGAATTGGCGCCAAAACTGGTCCCGGAGGTACGCCAGCATTTATGGAATGAAACTGAGAATAAATTCCATCTACCATGACCCGTATTTTTCTATTATGAAGGTAAGAAGAAATTAGAGGAACCAGTGATGCAAGGCCGTAGTGTGACATCTTAGACAATAAGGCCTGGTGCCATACTCTGCCAAATGCTTTTGAAATGTCAAGTGCTACTGTGTGTATTTCACCATGTTGGTCTATTGTTTTGTTAAGCTCATGGGTAAGAAGGCAAAGAATATCTACAGTTGAACGTTCTTGTCTAAATCCATACTGCCGATCATTGATTAATCTACTGATATCTAGAGAATGGAAGTTATTGCAATTGGTCTAAAGTTTGATGGATCAGAAGTTGCCCCATTTTTAGGAACAGGATGGATATTTGCTTCTTTCCAAGAGGCTGGAAAACTTGAGGTACGGATGCATAAGAGGAAAAAATTTGCTAATACGGGAGCCAACACTGAGGAGCAATTTTCAAGTACCACTGAAGGAATTTCATCTGGACCAGTAGCTTTGTTCGCTGAGAGATTCTGTAATACAGCTTGTACGTATCTGGTGTGAATCATGAAAGTTGGTATTTGAGGGAACTCAAAATCAAGTACAGGAATATTGTGATTTTCTGTATTTAGGTTTGAGTTTGTTGAAAAAATGTCAACAAGAAGGTTGGCTTTTCCACGTGGGTCACTTACTAGATTTCCATTGGGGGACTGTAAAGGTGGAATGGAAGAGGTGGTAGTGAAGGTAGTATTGAATGAATTAAGGGTTGACCAGAATATTTTGTTATCATTTGGATTCTTTAGTAGTTTGTTAGCTTGTCTATGCAGAAAGTTTGATATAGAAAGATTGATAATAGTTTTGGCATGGTTTCTGATATTTTTATAATAGTTAAAGGCTTCTTTGGTTTTGGTCCTTGTATAAGTGTTATAGGCTATTGTTTTATGTTCCGTTACTCTAGCACAATTGTGGTCAAACCATTTATGAGAATTACGTCTTTTTCTGTAAGTATGATGGGGAATGATTGTTTCCATGCCGACTTTAATGAAGTCCTGTATGTGGCCCAATGTGGAATTTGGATCTTGAGAGAAAAGGGAGGTCCAAGGAACATCCATGTGAAAATTTTGAAGTCCCACCCAATCTGCCCTGTCGTAGTGCCATTTAGTCATCACGACCTGTTCAGAGCAGGAGGGTGTGGTAAGTATGAAACTGGTGGCTTGAATCAGACAATGATCCAAGGATCCGAGGGGGGACTTCACTTTGACATTATAATTATCTGAATTGGTTGTTAGAAACAAGTCCAATAGGAGAGGATTTTGATCGGGGTTGTCTGGTACACGGGTGGGCTGACTGACTAACTGGGTGAGATTAGAGTCTGCAAATTGATAGGTGAAAATCAGTGTCAATAATATGGTTGATGTGGGAATCGTGCTACCAATAGAAAGTCATGAGGCTTTGGATAGCTCGTTGTGGGTTTAGGTATTTTCTCAGTCTCTCTTGCCCCTCTGTCTCTCTTGTATCGTAGGTGAGGGATAGACACTCTTGGATTACGGGGCTTTATTGTGACACAATTATATCGTTGGTGTGGTGGACAGAGTAACATAGCGTGACAGCGAACCTCCTACACAATCCTATCTCCTAAGCTTCCTTCTGTCTTCTATGGATCTCCCTGGCTCTGTGACTGCCATACCTGACTTCCAGGAATATATACTGCTTGGTGGGGATGTGTGTAATGTCTTACTTTTCCACCACATGGGCTAACCGTCTGTCACCGGTTACCCCACGTGCAAGCTGCATAACGTAATTATCTATCGTCTGGAAAATGTTTTCCATACATCATGTTTGCATTCTGGCTAGAGGATGTGTACGTCTCCGCCTGAGCACTAGACATTGCAAGTGGTGCAAGTGGTACCTATCGTGCTATGAGATATATAGTAATGCTTGTAATTAATATATACTTGGGGTTTCATTTGCTAGGGATTTATCTTGGAAAGAACATATTACCTCTCTAGTAAAATCTGTTTCCATCATAGTTGGCGTGCTAAGCTGACTCCGTGCCTTTTTTACCCCTGCACAGCTGTTGCCTTTATATGAGAGTTTTATTCCCCCCTGTGTAGAGTACAACTCTCATGTGTGGGGAGGCTTCCCAGTTACAGCTCTTCTCAACAAGGTGGAGTCATAGGCTTTTCGTCTCATTAACTCTCCTCCTCTAACTGGCTTCCTTCAAACTCTGTCTTCGCAGTACTGTTGCATCTTTATCTTTTTTTCCATCACTGCTTCAATGGTCACTGCTCCTCTGAACTGTCTACTTGCATTCCTACACCACAACAGTTGGCACGTAGCACTTGTCTAGCAACAAAGTCTAATTCCTTTTCTGTCCATCACTCTAATGCAAGAGTTAACAATTACTCTCAGTCCTTCATGTATGCAACAGGTCAACTCTGGAACTGTCTCCCTCTGTATTTCCTACTGCCTATGATCTCCAGTCGTTCAAACGCAGTGTGACCAGGTATTTCGAAATGAACGGATCTTGAATTTGTCTCTCTGTTATCTTTTGTTTTTTCCTGGAGGGAACAATTTGCAGATTCCTGGCTTTCGGTTCCTTCTTCCTTGCATTAAAAAAAAAAAAAAACAGTGCGTCACATCACCAAACTACCAGGTGTCTCTTTACGGTCTGAAACAAGAACCAGATACTATACAGATCTCAGAGAGCCCATACCTTCGTCAACGCTCGTGCCATACAACTCAGATCAAAAACTGTTCCTTGGCCAAGACCTACATCTCCACAAAATTGAACTGAAATCCATCAGTAAAGCTTTGAGATATCTTGTGGACAAAGAATAAAAAAGCAGTCATGAACGAGACTCGAACTCAAATCACCACCAAAAATTAAATTATCTCTTCCTTGGCCCATTGGAATCCATCGATAACTTCTTGAGATACCTTTCGGACAAGCAGACAATCAGAGTCGAATACACAACCTCCTCTAACTTTCATTAGCGGAGGTATATACTACATGTACTCCATCAGTGGACTACGACAGACTGATGATGATAACGATAATATGGGAGGAGAAAGGTCAAATGATGGCGTCTGGCACATTTATATTGGTGTGGGTAAAAGATGGTGATGATTTTGATGATAAAAATTATGATAGCAGTGATGATAATCTAGAGAGAAAGAGGATGAAATGATAAAGATTGCTATATGCAGTAAAGTACAACAGGTTGCTGCTGCTGCTGACGGCCATCATGATCATGCCATAGTGAAGGATGAATGTAATCGAGGGTGTGCATAGACTAAGATGATGATAATGATGATACAAGCGAATTAAGAAAGAATGTCTGAGTGAGGTGGATCCATGTGACCGTGGATGACACAGATATAAAGCAAGGGTGGAGGCTACATATCTTGGTACAGACTGAGTAGTTTGTAAGGAATTTCATTACCACTGTATATATCAGGCCAGTCGTGGCCTACTGTAACGCACTGCTCCCAACACAATATACCGTCTTGTTCGGCTAACTTATCATTGACCCGTATTCAGACTTTCTTGACTACTTAGTATGTGTTGTGTATAGGAGTGTTTGTCTGTACGTTTATCTTCGTACAGTCTGTTGGCAAACACTTCACAACAAAATTAGGGCAAAAACAGTGAAGTTAAAAATAAGTACTCAAACGTTTATACTTTTATCTCCATTGGAATGTCCACCATACACTACGTAACCAAAGCATCTCAAGCTAAGTGACGTATATTATAAATAATTTTTGTAATTGCCAGATGTTTATATTTAACTTAGGAAAGGTCTCTTGTATTGAATGGGTTAAAAAAGCTGTAATTAGATCCTTCAGTTTCAACAATTCCTCCAGCAGACAGCAATATTAACATGCGTAGTAAGTCATCGGACTCAAGAGGTTAAGTCTGGGAAAGGGAAGATTTGTTAGGACCATAAGATGGTAAGATCATTTATAAATACTATCCTATATGATAAACTCTTAAATAAGGTTCCCGGTCTATATATGCTGTCCGGGAAACTCTGAAATCAACGAACAAGGTCATTGTGTTCCTGTACAGACTGTCATACAAACACTGGCATTAAAAAAAAAAAATTATAGTGGGGAAAAAGGAAATTCAATCCCACTATGCCCTAGTGTATCAGAGAGAGAGAGAGAGAGAGAGAGAGAGAGAGAGAGCACGACTCATTCAGGATGAATAAAATTATTAAACTTACGTCTCCAAGTCTCTCCTACCAAACATCACTAGGCTACCTCATCCTGGCATTCCAAGCTGCCTTCCCTTCATGCACAGCTGCGGGCATAAATACTGATTCTCTTCATTACGATATATAATGAGACAGTGAACAATGACTTTCGAAGCACAGTAATGCGATCTTCACGTGTAGGAGTTTCATTTAATGCCCGACTAAAAATTGGAGCTATATTGTTGTCTGCAGGTATACTTCCCAACTTAACAGATTAACAATGCCTTACTGGCGTCTCACACGAAGTAAAGTGAAATAATAATGGTGTGTTGTTATCTGTAGTCTAGCAGTAGTAAGGATGCATGAACTATTTTGCTACATACATCCCAAGACTCTCAGCGGGTCCTTACATTCTTGTTCTTGGACTTTTGTTTGTTTAGTCTAAGGGACGTATTTCAGGTGGTGTAGGAGGCTTCATACCACCTCTTCCTTAGCGATATATTTTATATATTGAACATTAACATTCGCTTGTTTATTCATACTGTTTCATACCGACATTGTTTGCATCATCACTGTCATTTTGCGTTAGAAAACAGAATAAAAAAAGATTTTTCATGTTAAATTGGTTAATGTTGATACCTTCTAACCAGACGTATCCTCCTACTTAAATAAAATCGTCTATAGGAACCAGGAATAAACAAAACTGCCGGGGATATAAATTCTTACCAACAAAAGATTTACTGAACTTACACCGGACCACTAGTGGTGATGAAGGTATCAATGATTTTCTGTTTAACTCCTCCAGTTCGAAAAGTCTCTCCAAAACTGAAAAGCGTTACTTAAAGGTTTAAAGAGTAAAAAATATATATATATATATATATATATATATATATATATATATATATATATATATATATATATATATATATATATATATATGTATATATATGCTATTTCCAAACGATTTCATTCATCTGTATAACTCCTTCAGTTCGAAACTTCACTCCTAAGCTGAATGAAATCGCTTAGAGACAACAAAGGTAAAAATTCAAAGGGTCATCGTCGAACAGGAGACGTTAACATGGCCTGGAGGAGTTTGGATGATGGTGAGTGTTGTGACGGGCGTAGAATGGCATCTTAAGCAATAGTGCAAATGAGAGAGAGAGAGAGAGAGAGAGAGAGAGAGAGAGAGAGAGAGAGAGAATTGGTTTTTATCTTTACTACTCGTTTAACACTTTTCGGAATCATAAGGGTTGTATGTGTCTATGTAACACCCAACACTCTTGCTTTTGCTCCCGACCCCTTCCCCTCTCGGGTGGTAGGTGGTGGCGACCATCATCCACTTACTTGGTGCGGTATTGCCTACATCTTACTTCATCTTTATCATTCTGTTTGTGTGCCCCCTGCTCTTCTCATATCTTCCTTGCCCTCCTGTCATTTTCTGTTTCTCCTTCTTTCCACTTCACGTGACTCTACACTGTGTGACAAGCCTAACAGCTTCCTAAAACCCAGGAAACCACTTGTACTGTAGAGCTGGACGGTAACTATATAACCGAATAAAGGGGTGATGTCGAGCTTGCTATGGTGCCTTGTTAACTGGATGGAGAGACGCAAATGCAACATCCATCGAGGAACCAAACTTTCACAATTTTCCCTTCACCTCGCCATAACTTGCTGTAAGTTTATCGCAAGGGAACATCGGTTCACTGCACTGAACGGACCTGCAAGGGTGGTTGTTCGCCTGCGGTTGGTGGATTTGCTCGACTGTGACTGATCAGTAACAATCCTCCTCTGTGTCTATATATATATATATATATATATATATATATATATATATATATATATATATATATATATATATATATATATATATCTTGTAAAACTTCGTATGCTTCTTGTAGTGTGTTTTGTAGATCAGCTATACATAAGTTGTACTCTTGGATGAACGGTAATTAAACTTGAGTAGGTTTGTAAGTAGATAATCTTAGTTCCCATTGTCATTCAATGACAAGAGAGGTAAAGATGAGTATGGGACTATATGTAATTTTATTTGTCTTGAAAAGATTAACTAAAGTCTCTCACACACGAGTGAAGTATAGAGTCCTGCTGTTACATCCCGTTAGACCCCTCTCTCTCTACAACCTCTCGCTAAGATCGCCAGCCCCTATCTGCTCTCTAACTCTCTCATCCTGCCCTAGGAGGGCTAGTGTTGCGTGTGCAAGACACATGTGAATGTTCGAGAAACCCATGTGTCTGTGTGTATGTCGTGTTTCCGGTGTATAGTGTACGTGTGGCATTTTTTACAGAAATGCGGACTCATTTCCTTTCCCCGCTGAAATCGCAAACACATTTCCTTTGGTCGACTCTCGCTGACACATTTCCTATTCTCATACCTTGGCTGGTGCTTCTATCTATCTATCTATCTATCCATCATGCTATCTATTATGATTTGTATTTATAATATGGAGTCCTGACATCGCTCGGTTATGCCAGCTCGCGATCCTCCGACAGCATTCATCACTGACATGCCCTAATCTGTTAATACGTAATATTGCTTATAATATTGAATAGACATAATATTCATGATAATATTGTAATGACCTAATAATATTCTAGAAACATAATACATTTTAAACAAATTGTGTACATAATGGAGCAAATGCATTATAGTTAAATTCATCATTCATTCATTCATTGCCAGACGCCATGTATCCCAAGCGGGGTGGCCAAGGGCTTAGAGTTAATTGTTTTACAGGGAGGGGCACTAATCCTCCACCAACCCCACTTGACACGTAGGGATGATATAGTTAAATTGATTATAAAATATTGTATAACATATTGCAAAATATGTACGCATAACAGACATACACATATAATTATGCAATGGTAATACTGCTAAGTCATTCCAATACATATGGAGTTATCACTTCAGTAATGTCTAATATTTTACCTAACTTGATTGATGATTCTGGTAATACAGAATTTAAGTAACATCGTATGAATTGTTACATAACTGTTTTTTTTATTGTACATATTGTATTATAATTGTTACATATCGTTTTTAGTTACATAACTGCAGCAACTGTAAAATAATTGTATTAACATTGTAGTAATATTGTAGTAACATTGTAGTAATACAGAACTGTAATAACATTGTATGAATAGTTACACAATAATTGTATTGTACATAATTGAATTGTATTGTAATTGTTACATATCGTTTGTAGTTACATAACTGTAACAACTGTAACATATTTGCAATCATTTGTCGTCACATAATTGTAGTAACTGCAGTAATATTGTAGTAACTGCAGTCCTGACATCGCTAATCCGGTCATGCTGCGGTTGATGATAGTGATGATGTGCTTTATCACTGGCTCATGAAGAACAATAACTTTCTCTTTGTTTCACTTATAAAAGGAGTTTATGTTGTATTGTTGCATTTGTAGTAACACTTACACCTATTTTAATTTGTTTGTTATGCGATCTTACTGTATTATTGTATGTACTGATTTTCTGTAGTTTGTTTTTCTTCGTTTTTGTTCGATTTTTCGGTGTTGTCCAAGGTTGCATAATTGCTGGTTAATTCTCTTGGGACCCTTTTTTAAGGCTTAGTTTATACTGCACAGATATTATTAAAAATGATATATAGACCCATATTTTATTTTATATTAAAAATATATATACACTATATACAGCATTAACTATAATATACACTCCATTGTTGTTCATTTGTACCTATCGTGGGCAATGTATGTGTCAACACTGTGTGGAAATCTTTGTCTTCATGATTCTGTGGAAGATGTTGTTCATTCTTGCTAACGTCATTGGTGTTGGCCATTTTTTTCACCGGTTTTCCTTGTAACTTAATTTGTCTGTTTCCACTAGGTAGCTTTAATTAATAAATGTTTAATACAGTTCTTTTAATCGCTCACTGAGTAACTATAATAGTATATTTTCCTTATTACTTTGTGGATGTAATAATGTATAGCTGTATGTATGAAACACGTATTTTATGTAGGTATAAATGGTAACACTAGTTGGTAGTAAATAAATGCTATAGTAAATGAATGAATATATACAGTGTAGAATATTTATTGTTGATGCACGTATTTAGTGACTGAATTATGCAGACAACTGAAGTAGGTGTGTGTACATAAGTTGTAACTATACAGCACGTTTTATATGTTTGTGGAGAAGGTTTTGTCTATCACTGTGTATTGTATAAATGAAGTAACTATGTAACTGACTAATTTTTACCGTGGTGGGAATGGTGTTAGTGATGGTGCAGGTGGTGAGTTGACTGACGTGTCGTGGGGTGTCCTTAACTTCTCAGCAAAACGCTAGCAACGTCGTCTTCTCACACTCTGGTAGCTGTGGTGAGCAAAAGAGTAACGAGGAGTAATGCTGAGTAACGTTGAGTAAGGTGAGAGGTGAGTGAGGGATCTGGTATTTGCTGCCGTCGTCACCCCTGCCTCAGCGTTGTGGTGTTGGTGGAGGTGGTGGGTAGGTTGTCGAGAGGAGGGTTAGGTCAGGTGGGGGATGATGTAGTTGTGGATTGTGAGTCAACTCTTTCTCTAAGTTTGCTTGTTTTGTTTTTCTTTCTCCATGTATTCTCGGTTCCTTCTTCTTGTGATTTACTCGTTGTGGAATGATGACTGCCGCTACTTCTATGTGCGTGTAGACGATTATAGAGACGACTTGTAGACTTGTTACTTGTAGTTGATTGTAGATGGTTGTAGTTCGTTGGTTCATCGTAGAAATTGGAAGGTTGTTCGTATCAATATTTCGTTAAACTACTGGCAAGGCATTCTGTGACCTCTTCACCTCTACATCAGTCTGATTATTGGGGAGATGGAGGGGGGGTTGGAGAGAATACTGTCAGGAGCTGTTTGTGAGTTGTTGGTTGTAAGAGGTATTTCTTGTTTTCTATCTTGATAATGTATCAGAGGTAGACTGTGAGATAATTCTGATATGTGTACGGCGTGTCGAGGAGAGCAGGTGAAGATTGTCAGACGTGAAAGGATTGAACTTGCTGGTGAATCTCTTGAGTGTGTGGAAGAGTTTTGTTATTTGGGAGGCATGTTGTGTGCTGAAGGTGGGGCTGTGACTAGGGTGAGAAGTGGTCGGAAGAAGTTCAGGGAGCTCTTGCCTCTCCTAACATTGAGAGGACTCTCCCTACGTGCTAAGGGGTCTTTGTATGCAGCATGTGTTAGGAGTGTAATGCTGTATGGTAGTGAGACATGGACAGTAAAGGAGGAGGATATTCGCCAGCTCAGACGTACAGAAATGACAATGATTATTTTTTTTTTTTTTTTTTTTTTTTTTTTTAATGTGACCGACTCTGGGCATAGGCTTCACAGGTGGATGTGTAGTGCGTCCCTGCGTGCAAGGTCTGGGGGGGCTGGGTTTACGATGGAAGAGTTGAGATGTAGGATGGGACTGGAGTGTATTGGTGTTGTGATGAGGAGAGGTAGAGGGAGATGGTTTGGACATGTGGAGAGGATGGAGGTTGATTATTGGGTAAGGAATGTGAGAAGTGTTAATATTGGGGATGGGGTTATGAAGGGTAGACCGAGAAAGACATGGGACGAGGTCATTAAGTGTGACCTCAGGGTTAAGGGACTGAACAGGAAGGCTGCAATGGATCGTGCAGCATGGAGATCCGCCATTAGGTGACCAAGGTCGATGCATGAAAGCATGTTGGAGCCTTTAAAAACGAAACGAAAAGAAACGATAAATGTAGAATCAACTGTGGAACTGAAGCTGATCTTGGTTACAGTCACGCCTGCTTTTGTAGAAATTCACTGTAGAACTGAAGCTAATATTGTTAGAGTTTCGCCTGCTTTTGTAGAAATTCACTGTAGATTCGTAAACGAGGTTCATACTGTCGCTGCCACCATATCTTGTAAAACTTCATATGCTTCTTGTAGTGTGTTTTGTAGATCAGCTGTATGTAAGTTGTACTCTTGGATGAACGGTAATTATACGTGAGTAGGCTTGTAAGAAGATAATCTTAGTTCCCATTGTCATTCAATGACAGGAAAGGTAAAGATGAGTATGGGACTATGTATAATTTTTTTGTCTTGAAAAGATTAACTAAAGTCTCTCACACACGAGTGAAATATAGAGTCCTGCTGTTACATCCCGTTAGACCCCTCTCTCTCTACAACCTCTCGCTAAGATCGCCAGCCCCTTTCTGCTCTCTAACTCTCTCATCCTGCCCTAGGAGGGCTAGTGTTGCGTGTGCAAGACACATGTGAATGTTCGAGAAACCCGTGTGTCTGTGTGTATGTAGCGTTTTCGGTGACATAGTGTACGTATGGCATTTTTTACAGAAATGCGGACTCATTTCCTTTCCCACTGAAATCGCAAACACATTTCCTTTGGTCGACGCTTGCTGACACATTTCCTATTCTCACACCTTGGCTGGTGCTTCTATCTATTATCTATCTATCCATCATGCTATCTATTATGACAATCTATCTCTCTATCTCTCTATCCATCATGCTATCTATTATGATTTGTATTTATAATATGAAGTCCTGACCTATATATATCTGCAATACCATCACCTCCACCACCCTTACCATAATCAAAACCACCATTATATTCCCCGTCGTTTGCTTATCCACACCAGCACAATCAACACGGCTGGATAATCGAATCTAAAAACTGGGAGTCCGGCTGCAGTAAAGGCACGCTGTGTTTACATTCATCTGCATCCTGGAACGTGGTATAAGTAGCATTCAATATATAAAAAATTATATATGCCGTCATCGAATATATAGAGTGGTTTTTCAAGGCCACTGAATATATATATATATATATATATATATATATATATATATATATATATATATATATATATATATATATATAAAGTGGTTTGTACGGCCACAGAAAATAATATCCGTGCTTGCTGTACAGTCCATTTTCTGTTTTTGAGAACAAAGAAATATAAAAAGAAAATGTGAACTTAGGGTTGCAGTTGGATTATCGGTAGTCTTCTCCCATTTTAATGCAACGATTTCCTGTTCTCTGTTACTGTTGGCTGAAGTTGGGTTTTTCATCTCTGTATATCTGTTTGATCTGTTGTATCTCTGGATCTGAGTAATTGTTTCTCCTCACTCTGTACCTATGTTTTGTATGTCTGTCTGAGTATCTGTTGCCTCATTTTCTGTTGCCTTCCTGTCTGTGTGCTGTCTTTTTGCCTGTCTGTCTGTGTAAATGGTATTTGCATATATATTTTTCATTTGTCTCTTTTCTATTTTCTTTTCTTTAATCTTTGAATTATTTTATCTGTTGTCTGTATGTTTGTTTATGTGTCTAACTGTTCATGTTGCCTGTGTCAGTGTATTTGTTCTCTGCATGTGTCTTGCTGTTTATATGTTGTCTTTTTTCTATGTTGTCAATCTGTCTGCCTGTTGATATGTTGTCTCTTTAAATGTTTTGTATCTTTTCATCATACCTGCTCTGTCTGATCTAGACTTAGGCATCATTTGCAGTTTTAGCAAATTTGCCGATGATACAAAAATAGGGCGTATCATAAACTCGACTGACGATTGCCATAACTTACTAAAGGACCTCGATATATTGTCCAAATGATCTAAAACTTAGCAAATGGAATTTAACATTGAAAAATGTAAAGTACTTAACGTAGGCAAGACCACTGGAGATACTAAACACAGCTTAGATTAGCAAGTCGGAATGCGAGAGAGATCTAGGAGTTATGGTTAGTAACGACCTCCAACCAAGGCAACAGTGTATTAATGCGAGAAATAAAGCAAATAGGGTCCTAGGATTCATTTCGAGAAGCGTGAACAATAGGTCATCAAAAGAAATACTGCAACTTTATCTAGCATTAGTAAGGCCACATTTAGACTACGCAGTACAATTTTGGTGTCCTTTCTATAGAATGGATATTAACTCGTTAGAAAATGTACAAAGAAGAAATATGGTGTTCGGAACCTGTCATATGAAGACAGACTGAGAAGACTAAGTCTGCAATCACTAGAGAGGCGTAGAGTAAGGGGACACTTAATTAAGGTGTTTAAGTGGATGAAGAGTATAAATAAGGGATATATTACCAAGGCACTTAAAGTGAGCATACAGGACAGAACTAGAAATAAAGGTATCAAACTAGAAAAATTCCGTTTCAGTAAGGAAATAGAAATTGGTTTGGTAACAGAGCGGTAGACGAATGGAATAAACTACCTAGCAAAGTAGTTGCTGTCTCATCCATTGAGAGTTTCAGGCATGGGCTAGATAAGCATATGACAAATAAGGGGTGGGTATAGAAAAGAAAATCTCATAACCAATACTAATTCATACTTTTCCTTTTTAGGTTACACTGTGATAGTCTCTGTTTTCCTTTCACACTTTCCTATAAAATGTCCGCCCCAGTTTTTCTATACTGCGTGGTGTTCTTTCTGACTTTTTCCTGCCGGCTTCGGCTGGAGGATTTGGAGGGCGGGGGAGAGCCTTCTTCTTTGCCTTCCTTACCTCATTCTAGTATTTCAGTTACCCTTTTAGGAGCTGCCTAGCATGGGCCAACCGGCCTACTGCAGTTATCCTCTCTTCTCATGTTCTTATGTTCTTACGTGTGTGTGTGTGTGTGTGTGTGTGTGTGTGTGTGTGTGTGTGTGTGTGTGTGTCTCAACCTGTCATTCCGCTCATGCCCCTTCAGTTCCTCGTCCCTTATGACCTTTCAGCTCCCTCCCTACACTCTCCTCATTCCAATCCCTCTTCCATCCTTTTCATCTCTCTACTACTCGCCAGATCCCTCCTCTACTCTCTTTACATCTCTCTTCTTATCTCCCCATCCCTGTCTTCTCTCTCTTCACCTTTTTCTTTTAATCTAGCTCCCCTCCTTCTCCCCTTACCTTCAGTTCTCCTTACAAGATTGAAACTGATCTTGCACCCCTTCATTCCAAAAAGCCTTTCATAAACTGAATAATATCGTCTGAAAATAAAACAAATAAACAAGTCACACTCGTGGCCAAAGAAATTCTCTGCCACATTATAGTTCTCATCTGAACATTAAAAGTCTATCTATCTATCTATTGCCAGACGCCTCAATCACGTTTGGGGTGGCCACAAACAAATCGCCTCCAAGTCGCCCTGTCCCCCGCCATTTCACTGCCCTGCTCCCAACTCACACCCCCCTCTCTCATATACCTCTCCATCCCATCCCTCCATCTCATCCTCGGCCTCCCCCTCCCTCTTCCCCCCTCCACCTCACTCACATACACTCTCTTCGTCAGTCTTTCACCCTCCATCCTCTCCACATGGCCAAACCACCTCAGTGTGTTCCTCATAACGCTTCCTATCACATCCACATCAACACCACAACGCTCCTTTATATCCTCATTCGTCAGCCTGTCTCTCTATGTGACAGGCTCCTCTTAAATAATTCATTTCCACTGCTCTCACTCTTGACTTGTGTCCTTCCAACAACGTCCAAGCTTCACTTCCATACGTTAGAGTTGGTATCACAATACTGTCATGTAGTAACTTTTTCACTTCCATGCTCACTTCCCTGTTTCTTATCACTGCTTTCAAAGAACCAGCAACCTTTCTTCCCTGCTGTACCCTTTCAAGCACTTCACCCTCCAAACCTCC
Source organism: Coenobita brevimanus (assembly GCF_032717465.1). Classification (NCBI taxonomy): domain Eukaryota; kingdom Metazoa; phylum Arthropoda; class Malacostraca; order Decapoda; family Coenobitidae; genus Coenobita; species Coenobita brevimanus. Next base: position 13,863,129 of record NC_136966.1, read on the forward strand.
ATCCTTACTCATCACACTACCCAAGTACTTAAACGTACTCACATTTTCCAATTCCTCACCATCCAACCTCGCTGTACATTCACTGACTTCACCTCTCTCAAAGACCATCACTTTATTCTTCCCTACATTCACCTTTAATTCCGTTTCTTACACACTCTCTCAAACTCATCCACCAAGCCTTGCAGCTCCCCTTCGCCTTCACTCAACAACACAGTATCATCTGCAAACAACAGTACAGGGAGTTTCCAAACACTATCCTCTCTCACCAGGGCCACTCCAACATCCACTACCCTACCTTTTACCTCTTTTATTACCCCATCCATGTACAGATTGAACAACAATGGAGACATGACACATCCCTGTTTCAAACCAACTTTCAAAGAGAAAAATTCACTTAGTTCACCATCCACACGCACTGCAGCCTTCGCACCATCGTACATACTCTTCACAGCATTCAACAACTTCCCATCTACTCCATATATTCTTAACACTTTCCACAATCCTTGTCTATCCACCCTGTCATATGCTTTCTCCAAACCCAAGAAAGCCGCATACAACTTCTTTCCCTTCTCTAGAAACTTTTCCACTAAAGATCTAAGAATGAATATCTGATCTACACAACCTCTTCCCTTCCTAAAGCTTCCCTGTTCTTCTTCAACTAATTACTCTGTTCTTTCTCTAACTCTGTCAATAAGTATCCTACATTAAAAGTATGGATAAAAAATATAAACAACATTCCGATAGCCTTCTTATACCTATTCAAACATAATATTTGTAATCAATGTGAGATTGCATTACACCCTTCAGTCCGGTAAGGTCTGTTTACTCTTGCTACTGGAGAGGACGTTTCATTGTTGTGACACCTATATTGTGTGGCTCCGTTGGCCAGTTATACAGATGTCCCTCAGCTCCTTACCTTTGCCCACAAAAGAGAAAGGTGGGCTGCACAAGACCAGTATCAGCCTTCTGTCCACCGGGTTCACGTTTTAATGAGTCTGAGGCCAAAACGTCAACTACAGGATGATTTCGTTGAGCTTTGGCCAGACTTCTCGAACTCGATGGATTAGATAAAGCCTTCATTAACCCATTCCCTGCTGAGCATCATTCCCGAAATGAATATAATTATATGGAAGTAGGAAGAATAGAATACAAAACATGTCCTCGCAATGAAATGGTTAAGTGGTTTTGTTTTGGGAGAACCATTATTGGATATCCAGCTTAAGAAATAATATGAATGTTCCTAACCTTAATTTGTTTTGTATATTTGATTATGTAATGATCAGATCAAGCCAGGAATATATTATCATGTTGCTGCCACCAAGCGTGTGCTACAAAATAGTTATTAATGGGGGAATATTAGTGGACGAAGTAGAAGTGTAATTTGTGATTGGATGCTGTGTTGAGAAGTATATATATATATATATATATATATATATATATATATATATATATATATATATATATATATATATATATATATATATATATATATATATATATATAATGAGTTTGCCAGTAATGCTGGAATGTAGTAATGCATGTAAAGATTAAGGTTTTCATTTTCTCTGTCATCGTCATCATTATCATAATCATCACCATCATAATCATTATCAGCAACAGCCGCAGCAATTGTAATCCTATTTTTACTACTTAGAAACGAGAAAACGGAAAATACTGTAGTCTTGAAGTCGCCACTACTATCATCATTATCATCATCATAACGAGCTTAAGCCCACTGTTTTGAACGGTGGGAGAAAAAAGAAAATTAAAAACACAAAGTTAGAGAATAGTCATCAAAGTGTCAAGGAAAAATTTCGTCACACACACACACACACACACACACACACACACACACACACACACACTTCTTTATGGCCTTCTGAAAAACACAAAGTTAGAGAACAGTCATCAAAGTGTCAAGGAAAAATTTCGTCACACACGCACACACACACACACACACACACACACACACACACACACTTCTTTATGGCCTTCTGTCATGAACTGTTTAAACCAGTGGCCGAGTTTTGTCTTTATGGAAAACTTTACTCCAAAATATCTTCAAAATAAAGTAAAAAAATATTATGGGAAAGAGAGAGGAGAAGAGGACGAAAGAATTGACTGTAAGTTGTGACATGGACTTTCTGCAGACGAGTAAAATCGTTCGAAAGTAGCCAGAAAGATAGATAGATAGATAGAGAGAGAGAGAGAGAGAGAGAGAGAGAGAGAGAGAGAGAGAGAGAGAGAGAGAAGGGTAGGGCGGGTTGTTAGAGGATGTTTTTAATTCCTTCAACTAGAAAAGCCTTCTTAAAGTAAACGTGTCCGAAAGTATCCAGAAATTAAAAGAAAATCATATCAAAGGGAATGACAAAAAAAAAAAAAAAAAAATCATTTTCACAATAACGGTCTTAAGGCACGAAAAACCATTACTATTATATTTTCACTATAGGTACATGATTTACCTTTGGACAAAAAATTATTCAAGTGTTTGACCGGCTCGTAAATGGAACTCAGAGGACTGGATAATACTAACCAATGCACCACTGGCTCTCTCTCACTGTTAGTTAAGCATAAATGGTTAGGTAATAGGTAACACGTCTCTCGGTGTTCCTGTAGTTCCCATCAGTCTGTGTCAAAACCTGTCATGGAGAAGTTCATATTTTTAAAAAGGATCTTGACCATCTCAAATGACACGGTAAACAGGTCTCCACAAGAGTTACAGTAACTATGACAATACATTATTTTATTTTTCTTATTTATTTTGTGCCGATGGTATTCATTCTAACACTGATGTGTTTCGAAACTGTATGAGTAATGGCAAATATACATAAAAAATTATATATGCAAAAGTAAAGCGTATAGGAATTTATAAATACTATCCCTAGGGTTGAAACTATGTATGGGTGTTGTCAGACGTGTGCCTCTTGCTGTTGTTACGGAACAGAGACTAAAATCACTACTGTCCCGCAAAGTTCCAGGTTCAAAACAAAAGAGTTAGGTAAAATTACAAGTTAAAGTTTAATGCTCAAACTAACAACTAAACATTCAGGACTCATAAGGATAATGTAATGGCAAAAAACAGGTTAAATATATGGTTAACTGCAATAGCCTCTAATAACACGAAATTAGCAAGAGTAAATTTATCTAAGTCAGCCCTGATAAAATGAGAAAACCGGATAATGCTCAGTTAATGCAAGATATATTATTACAGATACAATATATTATTAATAATGGCTAACACCTAAAACACATGAATTACAAAAACCTCACTAGCCCTACGAATTAACACCTTATGCTATACAGTACAAGAAAAAAATGTAATAACACTTATACTCAAATTACACAGCAGCTAGATGGTTGGAGACTTCCTGAGCACTCACAAAAATAATAACAGCTGTACAGGGGAGGACAGAGATGTGAACAAAATGAGGAGTAGATCTAAGTGGCAATTAATGCAGAGACTGAGCTTATTATATAGGGGCCGGCAGAGCTTGATACAACTTGTAAGAAGGACGCACAAATGAAGCCATAGGGGACAAAGAGTTGACACTCCTGCTCTGAACAACAGAAAGAACGACTTACTCTACTACAAGGGGGAGAAGGGGGGAGTGAGGCAGAACACGGAAGTCCGGTCACTATGGAAGCCACGAGGCGAATCATGATCAAACATGCAACACACTGTATGTTAGAATTATACAAAGGATGATGAAATCATAGGCTATGTAACACCTCCCCACAAAGAAAAAGAAATTTACCAAGGAAATTTCTTATTACTCTAAAACAATCTGTCTAAAGTCTAGATAAGCAATCTACAATAACATTTTCTTTCCCCTTGACATGTTGTATGTCTAATGAATACTCCTGAAGAAGTAGACTCCATCTTGTCAATCGCTGATTTTTATCTTTAAACTTACTAAGGAATTTCAGTGGGTTATGATCGGTATAAATGACTATGGGGTCAAAACCAGAACAAAAATAAAATGAAAAATGCTGTAAACCCAAAATCAAGGCCAAAAGCTCTTTCTCAATAGTTGAGTAATTCTTTTGAGGTGGAGTGAACTTCTTGCTGTAATAAGATACAGGGTGTTCAATACCCTGATCATCCTCTTGCAGCAAAACAGCCACAGCTCCTGTATCACTTGCGTCTACAGCCATCTTAAAAGGCTTAGCAAAATTTGGAGTAGCGAGCACTGGCTGACTTAATAGAATAGCTTTAAGTTTGTTGAAAGAGGATTCACAGTTATCGGTCCAGACAAATTTAACTCCCTTTTTCAGTAGGTCTGTAAGTGGTGATACAAGAATTGAAAAGTTAAGAACAAATCTCCTGTAATAACCTACCATTCCCAAAAATCTTTGTAGCTCTTTCCTACTTTTAGGTCTGGGAAGATCACTTATAACCTGAACCTTAGCTCCTGGTGGTGCAACATATCCATCACCAATTACGTACCCAAGGTACTGAACTTTAGCTTGACCAAACTCACACTTTGATAAATTAGCTACAAGATTAGCCTGAACCAAACGCTCAAGAAATTTACTGACATGGCATAGGTGATCTTTCCAGTTGTCACTGAAGATTAATACATCATCAATATAAACAACACACCCTGCCAAACCCTCTGTTACAACATTCATGAGCTTCTGAAAAGTGGCTGGTGCATTCTTCATACCATATGGCATTACAGAACATGCAAAAGTCTTTCCTAGTGTTACAAAATATGAGATCTCCCTAGCACGTTCAGTCATAGGTACTTGCCAGTATCCCTTTAACAAATCAAACTTACTTATGTACCTAGCCTTTCCGATCTTGTCTATGCAATCTTCCACGCGAGGGAGAGGGTAAGTGTCTGTTTTGGTTATCTGATTAACAAGTCTGTAGTCAATGCAAAGCCGCTGTGACCCACCTGGCTTAGGGACTAGAGTGACAGGAGAACTCCACTCGCTCTGACAGGGCTCAATCATCTTGTGGTTCAACAGGTAGCCAAACTCCTGGATGAGAGGAACTTTCACTGGGTTCACACGGTAAGGAGGCAGTTTAATTGGCTTTGTGTCTCCAAGATCGACATCATGCATCAACACAGTGGTTCTTCCTGGAGTGGCACGGAACACTTCCGGGTTCTCCTGCAGTAATGCCGAAAACTTCTGCCTTTCCTCGGGAGGTAGATGAGAAAGCTTAGTCTGGAGATCATTCATGATATCAGGATTCTTCCCCAAACTATCACTCAGGCTCATGCTGCATGGGAGAACTTCACTTGCAGACTCGGGTGGAACAGCTACAGTGCAGACTGGGTTATTTTCGTCCCGCCTGTGATATAACTTCAGCATGTTGATGTGACAAAGTTGCTTGTTCTTTCTACGATCTGGTGTGGCGATGACATAGTTGACATCACTGAGTTTCTTCTCCACGAAATAAGGACCACTAAATTTGGCTTGAAGAGGTTGCCCATGCACCGGTAGCAGAATCAAAACCTGATCTCCTGGCTGAAAGTGGCGTAACCTGGACTTCTTATCATACCAAGTCTTCATCTTCTCCTGAGCAGCTCCTAAATTCTCTCTCGCCAGCTGTAAAGCAGTGGACAGCCGTTCTTTGAACTTCATCACATACTCCAGCAGGTTGACGTCATCTTCCTCCGACAGCCAGCATTCCTTGAGTAGCTTAAGGGGTCCTCTTACTTCATGGCCAAACAGTAGTTCAAAGGGTGAGAAGCCCAGTGATTCATTTGGAGATTCTCTTGCAGCAAATACAACGAATGGAAGACCTTTATCCCAGTCTTTCTGATGTTCCAAACAGTATTTCTTGAGCATCGATTTGAGTGTTTGATGATATCTCTCCAACGCTCCTTGGGGCTGGGGATGGTAAGCTGAAGACGTGATCTGGGTGATGCCCAACTCTTTCAGAGACTGCTTGAAAACACTTGACATGAAATTACTTCCCCGGTCTGACTGTACCTCCTTGGGCAGACCAAACTTTGTGAAGAACCCTAGCATTTCCTTAACCACGTTCTTTGCTGAAATATTTCTAAGTGGAATGGCTTCAGGATAACGAGTAGCCATATCAATCAGGGTCAACATATAAGAGAATCCTGAAGAAGTCTTAGGAAGAGGGCCCACAATATCCACCAACACACGGGTGAATGGCGCCTCAAAAGGAGGAATGGGAACTAGAGGTGCAACCTTTTCGGTCTGATTACACTTCCCCACAACTTGACAAGGTGTGACAAGACTTACAATACCAGGAAACATCTCTGAAGATACCTGGCCAGTAGAAGGGTTTCAAAATACGTGCCACAGTCTTCCTCACTCCAAGGTGTCCTGCCAAACTGGAATCATGAGCCACTCTAATGATATCCTGCCTACAAACACGAGGGATGACAACTTGATGTACAACCTCCCATTCACAGTCAGCTGATGCTGTTGGGGGTCTCCACTTTCTCATAAGTACTCCTGACTTTATATAATAACAAGTAGAAGCACCAGCTGACTCTTCCTCACTGCAAGCAGAGTTAGCTAAACCTTTCAACTCAGGGTCAGCAACCTGCAACTCAACCAACTCTTGACGAGACAAATTATCAACACTACGGGGTACTGCCTCATCTGGTGAGTGGTCCAAATTAGCAAGAAAAGTGTCAGCTAGGATAACATCATCATCATCATTATCCTCTAAGTCACCAGTAACTTTAGACTTAGCCCTAGTGACAGCACATGCAGAGAACACATCAGGGACATCACAATCCTGGGTTGCAGTCACTGGTTCACTAGACAACTGAAGAGCTGGACACACTTGACTTCCACCAATATCATTTCCAAGTAAGAAAGTTACACCTGACATTGGGAGTGTCTGAACCAACCCAACCATAACGGAACCATTAACAAAACCAGACTCTAAATTCACTCTGCACAGAGGGACAGAGAAGTAATTATTCCCTACACCTTGTAAGATTACAGTTTCATCAGAGGAATTAACATTAGAGCCTAGAACACTGGTCAGCGTAAGGGATTGGCAAGCACCTGTATCACGATATACTTTAACTGATTTCCTGTTATTACTGTCCAGAGGACTGACAAAACCATCAGACAGGAAATTAGCACATGAACTCTTGAGAGTGTCTTCCACGTTACTGCTCAAAAGAGGAGCTTCATCATGAGAATTTAATTTACCCCTCAAAGCAGGTTCAGTTAACTCAGTTAAAGAATTCTGGGAACTCTCAAGGGTGGACACTAGACCAATTGACTGAATATTTAAAGACTCCTTTTTGTTCACATCACGCTGTCTCCTGAAACATTTCTCTGTTGTATGACCAAGCTTACTACAATAAGTACATTTACTTTTCTGAAATCTAGAGGTGGAGCTTGTATTTACTTCCTGGGAAACATCATCTTTATTCTCTTTCCTGTTACCTGTACTCTGAGTAGAGGCAACGTCCTTACTCTCAGCTTTCCTTTTTTCTTTAGAATATCTCTTGTGAGTGAGAACATATTCACCAGCTAAAACTGCAGCATCAGACAAATTATCTATTCTTCTCTCATCAAGATATAGGCTTATATCATTATTAATACACCTTTTGAAGTCCTCCAGCAAAATCATCTGCTTAAATTTATCAAAATCAGAATTTACATTCTTAGAATTTAACCACTGCTCTAACAGATCTTCTTTGATTTTTGCATACTCAACATGGGATTGCTTATCTTGCTTATAAGTTGTCCTAAGTTTTACTCTATAGGCTTCAGGAACAAGCTCATAGGCCTTAAGAATCAAGCTCTTAACTACATCATAATTATCAGATTGATCCTGAGGCAAAGATGCATAAGTTACTTGAGCTTTACCGGTGAGAACAGGTTGAAGGAGTACTGGCCAATACTTTTTGGGCCAATTAAAACCTGTAGCTACCCTCTCAAACAACTGAAAATACTTTGTTAAATCAGATTCATTAAAAGGAGGGACAAGTTTAACATTTTTAGCCACATCAAAATCATCAGAGCTAGATGATCCAGTTCCACTTTGTTTCATGCGATACTCGTGGTCTGCCTGAATCCTAGCAATTTCAGTTTGTGCCTGTGCCTCCTTAGAACGTCCCTGAAACTCAGCCTCCTTAGCACGAGCCTCCTGCAGGGCTAGCTGTAACTTACCTATTTCAATCCACGTTTGCTCATCTGGAGGAGTTACATTAAACAAGCTTTTATTAATCATGTCAACAATTTGATCTTTAGACTGATGAGAGCGAACAGCAATTCCCGATTGTTGAGCAACAAGCTTAAGTTCATTTTGTTTTGTTTTCTACATCACACACTGTTTGCACATTTGACAAAAAATCTTGGGCTTCATCAAGAGTAGTAATAGTAGACATCATGAATAAATCACAGTCACAAAATATCAAGCAATATCCTTATGATAATATCCTGAATATCCTGATAAGAGGTCGCCAAATTTATGTTACGGAACAGAGACTAAAATCACTACTGTCCCGCAAAGTTCCAGGTTCAAAACAAAAGAGTTAGGTAAAATTACAAGTTAAAGTTTAATGCTCAAACTAACAACTAAACATTCAGGACTCATAAGGATAATGTAATGGCAAAAAACAGGTTAAATATATGGTTAACTGCAATAGCCTCTATTAACACGAAATTAGCAAGAGTAAATTTATCTAAGTCAGCCCTGATAAAATGAGAAAACCGGATAATGCTCAGTTAATGCAAGATATATTATTACAGATACAAAATATTATTAATAATGGCTGACACCTAAAACACATGAATCACAAAAACCTCACTAGCCCTACGAATTAACACCTTATGCTATACAGTACAAGAAAAAAATGTAATAACACTTATACTCAAATTACACAGCAGCTAGATGGTTGGAGACTTCCTGAGCACTCACAAAAATAGTAACAGCTGTACAGGGGAGGACAGAGATGTGAACAAAATGAGGAGTAGATCTAAGTGGCAATTAATGCAGAGACTGAGCTTATTATATAGGGGCCGGCAGAGCTTGATACAACTTGTAAGAAGGACGCACAAATGAAGCCATAGGGGACAAAGAGTTGACACTCCTGCTCTGAACAACAGAAAGAACGACTTACTCTACTACAAGGGGGAGAAGGGGGGAGTGAGGCAGAACACGGAAGTCCGGTCACTATGGAAGCCACGAGGCGAATCGTGATCAAACATGCAGCATACTGTACGTTAGAATTATACAAAGGATGATGAAATCATAGGCTATGTAACACTGTGTACACCCGTGCTGTAGTTAAATCTGTCAGTCTGGTGACGTATTATATTGATTAAGTCTCACTCCATTCAGACAGTTTATTGTAGTTAGGAAGAGCCTCTTGTAATGAAGGGTTTGATGCAGGCTGTATCTACCTCTTCGAACAATGAGTCTTTCTTAAGCTTTAAAAAGCCGTCTGGTAGCGGTAAACAATAATAGAAATTATGTCTTCGAGATAAAGAGATGAGCCCCTTCAACCCAATGATTTCTTTTTTAATTTCTTGAGGAAATTTAATTATTCTTCTAAGTGACATTTGGAAAAGAAAGCGCTACAACAGACATCCCCGTGAATACAGTTGGCCATGTCACAAACACTTTAGTACGCTGTTTTATTATTATTATTATTATTATTATTATTATTAGGCTATATTCTTGCTGCCACCAAGCGATTTCACTGAGCTTGGTGGAAACCTGTCGTAGCGATGGCGTCTCATTAATTTCATTTTTTGTTGTTCGTACCAGCAGTGGTCTCGCTTAGTAAGGAAACGGAAAATTAAAAACAACCACGTATGCCTTCGTGTTGACGATTTATTACAATCCGTATTGATGCTGGCGACAGGGTAAAGACCATTCTTCATAATTATGCGTTGTACAATAATGTGATATAAAACCGATCAATGACCTAAAATTGTCTCGTCTATATATCTAGGCTTTTCCCCCAACGTACTACTACTATATTCAGAGTAAGTCTATAACACTCTTGGAATTTACATGTCTGACATCGTTCAACCCTACTTCAGATTCCAAGAATAAAAACCCTCCATGTTATGCAGTATCTTCCTCACCTTAGCACCATTAGTCATCTTTCTCGTTGTCCAATATTCTCACATAATATTATTATGGTTTGGGGCAATTTTTTCGTCATAAAAGAAGTTCAAGAGCCCCATCGGCCCATATAATGATTAAAAAAAAAAAAAAAAAAGCTTCATCACGAAGCTCCTCAAGTCTGCTTCGTGGCGGGATAAGCGAGGTTGAAAATGATTGAGTAGAACTAATTATGAAGATAATAGGCTGTCACACGCAGCACGCCATCGGGAAGGTCATCTTACATCCTTCAGAGCAAGGGGACGGCCCTTGTATTATATTTCTGTTGCCCCCTGAAGTTTTTGTTCATTAAGCACTATACTAGTAGAGGTTCGTCTTAAGATGAATAAATCTGAGTGGAGATTTCAGGAATAAACTAGGAAAAGTTGTTACTACATTAAAGGAGGTGAAGTTGCCCCCCCCCCTCTCTCTCTCTCTCTCTCTCACACACACACACACACACACACACACACACAAACACACACACACACACACACACCGAATTAGTCCGCTCACTTGTGCCAATCTTGATTGGCGTATACTTTACCTGCCCTCCCACGCCCAGTCTCATACACCCTGCCTTACACACACACACACACACACACACACACACACACACACACACACACACACACACACACACACACACACACACACACACACACACACACACACACATACACAATCTGTTTTGCGGTTTTTACCACATAAACTCAACCTTCCGCACTCAAACATCCACCTTTAACACTCCCACAGCCATCTCATATATTATACCTCACAGTCTCACACTTTGCCTCACACACTTTATCTCACTTACTTCCCCACTCTATCTTCCACTCCCGCACTCTTCCTTAAACACTGTACCTAATATACACTATCTTCACATCCTCCTTGGGTTCTGAATAACCCATCACACACCTGCCTCACATCCTACATCTTCGTCCCACACCCAAATCCACACCCTGCTTCACACACCCACACGCCGCATTGTACACGTAAACTACCTTACACACCATACCTAATACACTCTATCCTCACACCCTACTCTGGTTCCAAATAGCCCATCACACTCCCTGCTTCAAATCCTACATCTACGTCCCACACCCAAACTCACACCCTGCCTCACACACTCCACCCAGCACTGCACACCCACACTCTGTCTCCCATATCCACACCGTGGCTATCACATTCACTCCTAGCCTCCCACACCGACAAATTGTTTTATATACAGACACTTTTCCACACACACCCACACTCAGCCTCCCTTACCCATGCCTTGCCTTTCATAACCAAACCATGTCTCAGGGCCAACTAATAGGGAAGGAGAGGTACCGGTAGGCATTTTGCAGGGCAAAACTGGCTTTTGGTGGTTGCTACAAGCTGTAGAAGGCGCTCACGCTCTTTACACACACACACACACACACACACACACACACACACACACACACACACACACACACACACAACGGGACTTAATGGCACTCAGGCTCTTACCCAAGCAGACACACACTAATTTTAGTGCCCTCACACAAATGGGAACACATACCCATGCACATATACATTATCAGTTTACAGGTAACTATTTTACAGTGGCAATCGCCAGATTTTAATTTGGAGAGGGAAATCCTAAATTCTCAAAGGAAATAGTAGGTCAAGAAGAACGAGGGTGAATATAATAAAACAACTTATGAGAAGGCGATATATAGAAGTTAGGGAGGCAGGGAATTGGCAGGATAATTAACTTGGCAGAACGAGGTATGTGCAAAGGAATACATGACAAAGGTTTGATATCCAGTTCTTAACTTCACTGTCAACCTACTGACTCTGTGTGACAAGTGTATGTGAAGTGAATATATAGAGAAAATTATAAATACGACAACAAAGTGTACGACAGGCTTGTGGGAAGAAAACAGAATTCCAAGGGCTTGAATAATAAATGTGTGGCCTATTTCATTGTCCATGCTGTTGAGTGTTCTCCTGGTTTCATATTTCTCTTTAACTGTTTCTGGAACCAAACTCACTCCATCTTTAGGTGGGAATGAGGGTCAAGATAAAGCAGTAACTCCCCCTCTCCAGTGCTAGTTCATTCATCTTATCACCCATCATGCCGCACTGTCTGTCTGCACTTGCTTTATCTCAATTACCTATCACTCTGTATTTGGCATTTTCCCTCGTCGATCACTGCTCTTACACATGACCTAAGTTCTTTCTGTACATCTTTAAGTTCTTTCTCTCACAGTTTGCTTCATATTTTTCCCAACAACACAGCGATAACACACACACACACACACACACACACACACACACACACACACACACACACACACACACACACACACACACACACACACACACACACACACACACACACACACACAATCACCGCTCGCTGGTGCAGTGGTAACGTTCCCGCTTGCCAACTGGTGGACGGGAGTTCGCGCCTCGCTCAGGTTGCGAAAAGTTTCACTGACGAAGTGGGTGGTTACTGTCCCCCTTGAGCAAGGGGACGGGTGTGTGCGTGTGTGAAGGTCACAGCCTTGCCCTTAGATCGGACTATATGAGCTGTCAGCTCCCTTCTGGGAGGGTAAAAGCTGACGATCACGACCATCAAGTGATCCTGACCGAACCGGTGAATTACACACACACACACACACACACACACACACACATTCATGCATATGTACATACATACACACAAAGAAAAACAAACACACTAATTTCAAGGTATCTGATAAGATTTCCATGTTGATTAGAACTGAGAACATTTTCCTTAAGGCATGTTTGTATGGAGAGGGAAAAAGATATAAAACAGGGGAGTATTTAGTGATGTTGTTGTTGTTGTTGTTGTTGTTATTGTTGTTGTTGTTCTACTCAGATCTATCTGGCCGAGCACACTCATCAACCACAGGCAAGTAGCCTCCTTCCTGTGGCAGACTTCCCACAAAGGTCTCACTAGGGTCCTTCCACACGGTAAGGTGAACGGAAAATAGAGGAAGCATTACCCCCATAAGGCTAAGCTGTTTATAAGGGTAGTAGCTGCAGCCCAGACTTGGACTGCTTGGGAACTATAGCTTAGTTCCCCGTATGGGAGTGTTGTTCGACTACAGGGCCAGCTAACCAGCCCATGGCCTCACGTCACTCCCATGTTGGCACTTCCCGGGATCTCAAATGCACGTAAAGAAATACTGCAACTGCATTTGTTTTAATTTTGTTAATATATGAAAATTTCCATTAAATGACATTATTTTACAAATAACAGAGGAATTAGTTGGAGAAGAGCAGGGAGGTTCTAGGAAGGGAAGAGATTGTGTAGATCAGATATTCATTCATAGATCTTTAGTGGAAAAGTGTCTAGAGAAGGGAAAGAAGTTGTATGCGGCCTTCATGGATTTGGAGAAATCATAAGACAGGGGATAGCTAAGGATTGTGGAAAGTATTAAGAACATAAGAGTAGATGGGAAGTTGTTGAAGGCCGTGAAGAGAATGCATGAGGGTGCTCAGGCTGCAAAGCGTGTGGATAGTGAACTGACTGAATTTCTCTATGTGAAGGTTGGATTGAAACAAGGATGTGTCATGTCTCCATGGTTGTTCAATCTGTATATGGATGGGGTTATAAAAGAGATGCAAGGTAGGGCAGTGGATGTTGGAGCGGCCCTAGTGAGAGAAGGCTGTGTTTGGAAACTACCTGTACCGTTGTTTGCAGATGATACTGTCTTGTTAAGTGACGACAAAGGGGAGCTGCAATACTTGGTGGATGAGTTTGGGAGACTGTGTAAGAAACGGAATCTAAAGATGAATGTAGAGAAGAGTAGAGTGATGGTCTTCGAGAGAAGTGAAGTCAGTGAGTGTACAGTGAGAATGGATGAGAAGGAAACGGAAAATACGAGTGCATTTAAGTACTTGGGTAGTGTGATGAGTAAGGGTGGAAGTTTAGAGGGTGAAGTGCTTGAATGGGCACATCAGGTAAGAAAGGTTGCTGGTTCCTTGAAAGCAGTGATAAGAAACAGGGAAGTGAGCATGAAAGTGACAGTATTGTAATATCACCTCTAACATATGGAAGTGGAACTTGGACCTTTTTGGAGGGACAGAAGTCAAGAGTGAGAGCAGTGGAAATGAGTTATTTGAAAGGAGCATGTGGGGTCACACGGAGAGACAGACTGACAAATGAGGAAGTGAAGGAGCGTTGTTGTGTGGACGTGGATGTGATAGGAAGCGTTAGGAGAAACACGTTAAGGTGCTTTGGCCATGTGGAGAGGATGAAGAGTGGGAGACTGACGAGGGGAGTGTATGTGAGTGAGGTGGAGGAGGGGAGAGGGAGGGGGAGGCCAAGGATGAGATGGAGGAATGGAGAGGAGTATGAGAGAGAGGGGTGTGAGCTGGGAGCAGGGCAATGAAATCGCGAGGGACAGGGGGACATGGAGGCGATTTGTTTGTGGCCACCCATTACGAGATTAAGGCGTCTGGCAACAGATAGATAGATAGTTTTACAAACCTTTTCAATGTCCTGTCCCTCCTTGTGATTTATATGGGCATAATTTTTCTAACAGATGTATCGGGAATAGAGGAAAAAGCGGAGGTAACTGCTTTCAGTCCAGCGGCGTCTCAGTCATTTTGATTAGTCTGATTGTTACCACGGGCGCCATGTGAATACACTCGTATATGACTCTTTTGTTTGAGATTACAAAAATTTGTTTCCAAGTAGTGATGGGAGGCACTGAGCTTTGATTGGGCAGTAAGCTAAGTGGCTGTAGTGCTCTTGTAACACCTAAATCCTTAGCGATTTATTCTGCATATGGCACCTCATTATCTTCCTGTATTGCATTGATGTAGACTATGCCGACACTGAAGTGATACAAGCAGCACACAAGTAATTGCTAAAGCTCAATATGGAAAATAAATGGCGAGGGATGAGGTGTAACGAAGCATTTTATGCATTCTAGAGTACTGACATTTACACCTTCAATGAGATTACGCCTTTCTATTATATCCTTTCTACCTCCAAAGGTTTTTATGAATGTTAACGGAGACTTAACTAATGCAGAGGTAAGTTACAGCTTTCATTAACACTCTTAGATTAAGAGGTCCTCCTCAAGCTGAATAAAACAGTTATGGTAAGCAATGGATTAAGAAGTGTACAACTTTGAACCAGAGTGTTTCTTCCAATACTAACATCCCCACCACGAGTTTTGCAGATCCCCGGAAAAACCTCATTGTTTTACATCCTTGTCGACATGACATTTGCTCTTGGAAATAACGAAGGGACTGGAACATTAGAACTGCTTTATCTGCATAGGTGTGTATTTGCTTTTTACTACCACCCGCGTTTCGATGAGAGCTGAGTGGTACTGTTTCCAGTTGCAAGGTTGGTTGGCTGGCTTTGTTTGTGTGTGGGTAAACAAGATATATCATGAACGGCTTGAGCTATCAACATGAAACTTTCTGGGTATGAAGATATGGCGAAAATCTTGGACGAGCTCGTAAATGGTCACTTGGGGTCTAGGACAAGGTCACTAAAATGGCTGTCAAATGTCAACCTTTGGTGACATTGACCTTGGCCCAGAGTGCCCATTTTAGAACTCTTCCAAGATTTTGGCCATTTCTTAACACTCTGAAAGTTTTATGTTGATTGTTCAAGCCGTTCATATCTTATTTACCCACACAGAAGGCCAGCCAGCCCTCAAAACTGAAAACATTACCAGTCCGCTCGCTTACCACCCGAGTTGCGAAGCGAGCGGAGTGGTAGTGTTTACAGTTGTGAGGTTGGCTGGCTGGCTTTCTTTGTGTGTATTTTACATCCTGAATTTGAGTCAAATCAGAAATGGAAGTGCTCAATTATATGCCTAGGAAAAACTTTCCGGCTACGCGGGTGGTGAGATCTCATCGTGAGATAGCTACTAGTTTAAATTATGTAGATTAGACAGGTAATGCCAATTGAGTTTTCTCAGTTTTGTCGCCAAACAAAGATGACATGAAAGTTTTGGTTCAAGAAGAACTCTTTGGCTTAAGCAAATGCTTCTCTTCCATTGACTATGTGCTTCTGTTTAACCATAATCTAGTTTCCATGTAATTATGACAAATTTTATCACCCTGTTTATGATAACTGGTGGTAAGAAATAGAAATCGTTGAACCTTTGTAAATGTTGGTCACCTCGTACTTAAGCACTTACACATTTCTATACGCCTAAGCATTTCTGAGTAATCATAATTTAGCGTCATCATACAGAGATAACTTTGATTAACCTGACAAGGACCAAGGTATAAGAATTACATTGCATTCCCCTCGCACCTGTTGCTGTCCCCTCCCTCTGATACTATCTGCATTTTCACAAAGGCGAGGAGGGTCAAGATGCTTATTCATGGGCTGGCTTCCTTATCATTAAATGCAAGGTCCCTCGATATGCAGGCTGGCCAAAATGCAGGAATAAATTTGCATATGATGACAATGAAAATAATGACGATGACTATGTTGATAATGATGAAGATGTTGATTATGATGATGATTAAAAATTCTCCGGCGACGATGATATTACTAATGATTATTTTCTTGACGACATACACAAAGCGAAGCAACTGATCACAAAACCATTTTAACCCTTTATAATAAACATTTTAAAAAATACTTGCTGGTCTTCCCGTGTACCTTTATGTTCTCACAATTATAGGGAGGGAGGTAATCGTGCCCTTCCTGCCCTACTTTTTGCAGGGTAAGTGGGATCTCTGTAATCACACACACACACACACACACACACACACACACACACACACACACACACACACAGCTTGTCTGCTGACTTTCCTTGTGCGGGTGCGTGATTTTTTTTTTTTTTTTATCTTGGTTTTCTGCTTTATTCTCCTCTCTTCTTTTTTTCTCTTTCTTATGAATTCCATGATTAGGTATATAAGTACTTCAAAACTTAATGTAGGAGAAATTATTAAAAAGAAAGACGAACCTTAAAAGGAAGGGAATTAGATCTGGAAGTAATATATCGGTCCTTAGGAATACAAAAATAGCAAAGTGAATGATAGGGAGAATAAGCAGATGACAGAGAGAGAGAGAGAGAGAGAGAGAGAGAGAGAGGTTATAAAGCATAGGATGTCTATTACGAGTAGTGCAAGAAATGACCGAGCCGCCGTTGAGAGCTACAAATAGTAATAAATGGTTAAAAAGGATGAGGAGAAAATGTGTTTGATATGAAAGACAGAACTAATGAACTATATGCGAAGGATGTTGGTCCAAGAAGTAAGGGAGCCACCTTTGCTAGCTACAAATTGAGGCGCGGGCGTGTGTGTGTGTGTGTGTGTGTGTGTGTGTGTGTGTGTGTGTGTGTGTGTGTGTGTGTGTGTGTGTGTGTGTGTGTGTGTGTGTGTGTGTGTGTGTGTGTGTGTGTGTGTGTGTGTGTGTGTGTGTGTGTGTGTGTGTGTGTGTGTGTGTGAATGGGATCGCATATGGAGAATAGCTTTACGGAGGTTATTCTCTCGGGCATGGAAACATACATTCCCTTCTCATATCCTTTGACTAATGTAAGAAAGCCTTGGTTTAATCACTCTTGTTCTAATGCTGTCCGCAACAAGGAGAGGGCCTATAAAAGGTAAACGAGCCAACCCAGCCCTGAATCACATCTTTTTTATGTTTTTGCCCAGAATCGTGCTAAGTCTGTTCTTCGCTATGCTAAAAATAATTTCATCCATACTAAATGCTCTCAACTCTCCAACTCAGTTCTTCCCGCTCCTTCTGGCACATTGCCAAAAACTTTTCTAACAACTTTGCCTCATCGTCCTTCCCTCCTCTTTTCTACTCTGATGGTTCTGTAGCTATTTCTTCTACTGATAAAGCAGATCTCTTTGCTCAAACTTCCTCCTCCAATTCCACCTTAGACGATTTCGGTGCTGTTCCTCCATCACTTCCCCCCTCTGACTTCCTCATGGCTGACATTAAAATTTCTTCAACTAGTGTATTTTAAGTCGTCACTGGCCTCAATACTAACAAGGCATATGGGCCTGATGGAGTCCCTCCTGTTGTCCTCAAGAACTGTGCTTCTGTGCTTACACTCTGCCTACGTAAACTCTTTCGCCTTTGTCTATCAACTTGTACCTTTCCTTCTTGCTAGAAGTTTGCTTTCATTCAGCCAGTCCAATAGGTGACCATTCCCAACCCTCTAACTATCGCCCAATTGCTTTAACATCATGTGTCTCAAAAGTTTTCGAGTCTATTCTTAACAGAAAATTTTTAAAGCATCTTTCCTATCATAACCCTGTTTCTGATCGTCAGCATACCCTCCACTGGCGATCTTCTCACCTACGTTCAGACTCCTGGTCATCCTCCTTTCGGGACTTTGGTGAAAGCTTTGCCATTGCACTTGACATCTGAAAGATTTTGGATCGCGTCTGGCACAAATCTTTAATTTCCAAACTGCCGTTTTATGGTTTCTATCCTTCTATCTGTGCCTTCATCGCTAGCTTCCTTTCTGGTCGTTCTATAGCCGCTGTTGTAGACGGCCATCGTTCTTCTTCTAGATCCATCAATAGTGGTGTTCCTCAGGGCTCTGTCCTATCAGTAACTCTCTTCCTTTTATTCAACAATGACCTTCTAAGCTGTACATCTAACCCTATCCACTCATATGCTGATGATTCCACCCTTCACCTTTCCATTCGGTTCTCCCAATGTCTATCTCAGCAGTTACTTCAACAAACAAGGGATGAGGCTATGGCACACCTAATGTCTGACTTGGCTCGTATCTCTGCCTGGGGTAAAAATAATCTTGTTTTTAAGGCATCAGAAACTCAATTCTTATACCAATGAACCCGACAAAATCTTCTACTGGAGTACCCACAAAGGTTTAATAATATCCAGCTTACTCCTGCATCACCCTAAGGGTTTCATTCTCTCGGGATTTAACTTGGAAAGATCATATTACATCTCTTGTAAAATCTGTGTCCAAGAGATTAGATGTCCTAAGCCAACTACGTACCTTCTTTACCCCTGCACAGTTGTTGACTTTATACATGGGTTTTATTAGCACCTGTGTAGGGTACAACTCTCATGTGTGGGAAGGCTCCCCACATACAGCTCTTCTCAATAGGGTGGAGTCAAAGGCTTTTCGTCTCAACAACTTTCCTCCTCTTACTGGCTCCCTTCAACCTCTGTTTCTTCGCCGCAGTTGCCTCTCTATCTCTTTTCCATCGCTACTTCAGTGGTCACTGCTCCTCTGAAATGTCTGCTTGCATCCCTCTACCTCTACGACGGGCGTGTAGCACCCGTCTAGCAACAAACTCTCATCTCTTTTCTGTCCAACTCTCTAATGCAAGAATTAACCGTTACTCCCAGTCCTTCATTTATGCAACAAGTCATCTCTGGAACTGTCTCCCTCTGTCTGTATTTCCTGCTTCCTATGATCTCCAGTCTTTCAAACGCAGTGTGTCCAGGCATCTCGAAAGGAACGGATCTTGAATTTGGCTCTCTTTCGTATTGCTTTTTTTTTTCTTCTTCTTCTTGGAAGGTAGGGTTTGCGGGCTCCTGGCTTTTGGTTTATTCTTCCTTGCATATGAAAAAAAAAAAAAAAGATAAAGCTGGGTACAGTTATCAGCCTATTCGCTCTAATCCGAAACGAACGACAACGGAGGGCGAGAGTGATGGTGATGTCAGAGAGTAATGGTGGAAAGCCAGTGGAGAGTGACAGACATTACTGGTCAGTGGTTCTTCTCATTCCCTCCCTCCCTCCATCCTTCTTTCCAGCCACTGGACAATACTAGTCCACAGATACCTTTCTTTCATCCACCCTTCCTTCCATCCACTGGACATTACTGACCCATGGCTCCCCCTCCTCCATCCATCCTTCCATCCATCCACTAGGTATTGCTTTTTGATGGTTACAGTTCCTTCATCCATCCATCCTTCCATCAACTAGACTTTGGTCCTTGGCTACCCTTCCTCCATTCATCCTTCCTTCCATCCACTAGACATTGCTGGCCTATGGTTATCCTTCCTCTATCCATCGTTCCTTTCATCTGCCTGACCCCTTTTCTCTACCTGGAGGTCCCATTCATTTACCCTAATCCTCCATCTTGTCTCATAATATAAACCTTAGTGTCGAGATTTCAACTTCCCTCATTTCTCCCTCCTTCCCCCCTTCCAACAGAATAACATCGACATGTGCCAAAAATTGGCCAGATATAGTTTCCCTTTCAGATTAGGGTAGTGTAGAATGCAATTTTCTTCCATTCTTTCGTACGAAAATTCATGACAGATTTTCTGTGTTACATGGTTGTTCTTCTCACTGTTTTCGTCAAGTTTTAACTCCAGGGTTTGGTGGGTGATAGAGAGCCTCTATGCTTACCCATCCTTGTTGTCAGAATATTTGTGATAGTTATTATAACTTACTCTATAACAAACAACCTCGAAAAGATAAATAGATCTGTTGCTGTCTGGTATACACTTGTACTCTCTTTACCCCCCTCCTCCTATCCTGCTGCTCTTGCCTCTCCATCCCTCACTTCCCTTCTCACCCCCTTCCCTCCCCATTCTCTTCACCATTTTATTACGGTGCCTCTTAACCCTCCTCTCCCTCCTCGTACCTCACCATCTACACCACAGCTCCACCTCTCTCTTCCCTTCCAGCTTCGCTTTCCTCCCTACTCCCCTCCATCACCTCTCCATTCGTCTTTCCTTTTCATCATGGTATTGTTTTCATTCTCCTTTCTCTTTACATACCACACTATCTATGCCACCTCTTGCTTTCCTCTCTCTATTGACCCCTTCTTCATCAATCAATTATCTCACTCTCTCCCAACACCATTATATCAACCCAAAACTCATCAATCTTTCTATCTCTATCTCTTCCACCTTTTGCCACCTTACAGTAGTAAATCCTTTCTTTCTCTCCACACTACATCAGTCAGCCATTTCTCCCCCTTTCCTCCCATCTCCCTCTCCATCATAACTGCTCTTCCCCTAAATATCAACCCTTACACATTCATTTCCTCCACCCTTTTCTACCTCAAAATACGTTCTCTCCTTATTTCTCATCATTTGCTCCTCCCCCTCCCCCCTTTCTCTCCTTTCCTCCCTTCCCCCTTTTGTTTGCAGTCCGACTGCCTTCCCTCCCTATCACCTCTTTTCCTCACTGCTTTTTAGTCATACCATGTCCATCAGCTCCTTTTCTCTGTAATGTTCTCAGGTTCTCCATTCTTCATCAGTTGTACGTTTCTCCCCCCCTCCCTCCTACTTTCCTGCCTCTCTCTTCCCTCCCTCCCTCCCTTACTCCCCATCACCCATCTATCCTTTCATCTCCACTTCTGTCATCTCTCCCGAAACCCTATCTTCTCTTCTCCATCAGTCCCTCGCATCTCTTCCCTCCCCCCCTCTTTTCCATCCCTGCACTTTCATCATTTCCTCTCTCCTTGCTACCGAAAACCCCGCCACCCATCAGCCTGTCCATCTACACCTCTTCCATCCTGAACTACCCTTGCACATTAGCCCTGATTGCTGCCACGGTGTAATTATAAACTAATCAGGGGGTTTGCCCGCCCGCTACCCAGTTCAGTCAATACCTCACACTTTACATCCATTCTTAGTTCATGCTGTCTTTTTTTTTTTTTTTTTTTTACGGATATTGAGCTATCTGTTATCTTGACACCTTGAATGCAGTGACGTTTTTTAAATCTTTTGCGCCACCAGACTGTTACCATTGGACTGACTATTTGATTTCTTAAAGCTATACCTCATACCCACAAGGTCCTCTTAGTTTTCTTTTTCTTTATCTGGGAGATTTTGAAGAGAGAGATTTAGCATGGAATTGAGGTATTTTTTATCTTAATTCCTTCACAAACTGAGTTGCATTCCGGTAGAGAGAATATCTGCAGTAAAAATAAATGGGTTTCTTGAGCCTCCATTCTCTTGGATTTCTGCATACAGCCATATCATTATGTCTAAACTCTGAAGGAACGCATTATTCCCTTCACGAGAATTATTGTACCCACACACCGGAAAAAAAAAAAATGTTTGGGTATTATTTGTCCATTTCTAGCAGCCACGGTTATGTACCATCATCATATTTCCCATCATGTTACCTTCATACCAAAAAGAAACGCTACGATATGCATCTACCATAACACTTTCTGCCAAGATACTTTTTCTGTTCTTTTTTTTTTTCTTTTTTTCTTACTATTTCCACATGATGCTATTCCCTTTAAAATAGGCATTTCGTACTGGCAGAGTTAGATGTAGCCTTCATTAACCTCTTTCACTGTTAGGGATCCGGCCTAAATTGAGTAAATTCCTCTGGGGGTCCAAGAAAGTTAATAAAACAAAAGTAAAATACGGCGTCGGATTGCAAGAGAACAAATACAGGCAACATCTAGTGGAAACAAATATCAAGTGTAAAAGATTTCGCCATCAACAGTCAGCCCAGCACAGACAACAATACTTCTGGACCCAAACCTTGCTCCGTCTTTGGCCACGAAGTTTTATTTGCGAAATTATCATGGATGGAGTTGTACATAAGGATAATACAATGGGGAGATGAGGGAGAATCATGAGAATCGTAGGTAAGTGCTGCTGAGACAAAGGGAGGAATATTAACACGAAGACAACTGGAAGTTGTGAAACTGAAATGTAGGAGGATTATTACTATTAATATAACCAGTAGACTCACATACGAGGATTATGGAAATGGTAGCTAACCGAGGGCTGCTCGGAAATTTAGCTGAGGGAAGGGGAAATATTTGTTTTTAATGGAAAAAAAATGCAGGAATAAGGTCTTCTCCTTCGGACTCTATTAAATACAGAGTCGCACATGAGAATTGTGGAAATGACAATCATGTGAATGTTGCAGGAACTTGCGAAGGCCGCCCACGGCGGCCTACACTCTTTTGACTCATCACTCTTTGTTTACTTTTCAAAACTTTGAAATAAACTAAATATTTATCAATACTGTAAGCTACTATGTAGCCTTGGCTCCGTTGGCATTATCACAGAAAAAAAAAATCTGAAGGATAAGTTTAATAATTTTCGGAAATAAAAAGAAATCGGAATATTGAAACCACATTTGTATACAATAAATCTGAGGACCTGGGGTATGTTCTTGCAAAGTTTCATTGAAATCGGTCCAAGCGTTAAGGACGAGTAGCTAGACAAACCTTAATAAAGAGACAACGGTCCATTGTTATAGGAATGATAAGTTAGTAAGACCGAGAGAAGACCAGCACGTTTTGCACTGTTTATCACGTAGTCTCCTTCTGGCTATCAGGCTTTATTTAGGAACATTATTATTTTCAGAGTCCCAGGTGAGGCTTGTGAAATTGGGAGACAAATGGGTATCATGAGAGTGGAAGGAAACTGAGACTGAGAAAAGATGAGGAAGAGGGAGGGGCTGGGTATGTTTTTTCTTGGGTCAACTGTAGTTTTAAAAGTTGAATAATGGGCACACACACACACACACACACACACACACACACACACACACACACACACCAGAGGAACAGAAGTCTGTCGCAGAACACAGGCTGGAATAAGAAAATGACAACTAATCAGCGTGTATTGAGTCCCATCGCGAGAGAGAGAGAGAGAGAGAGAGAGAGAGAGAGAGAGAGAGAGTGTGCGAGAGAGAAGACTGGGACTGCAGGAAAATCAGGAAGGCGGAGAGGGAAGGGGGTGGGGGGCAAGAATGTAAAGAGTAAAGGCACAAAACATGATATTCCAGTATATTCAGGAAACAGACCCTGTCAGGACTCAATGACGTTTTTGTGTATTGTCTATACAGTGTGGAGAGAGAACCTGAAGGGAAAAGACATTGTTATGACAGCTTCTTTTTCTTCTCCTCTCCCCCTCCCACCTCCACCATCATTTACTTCCCTGACTCCTCCTCAGAGACTTTCGTAAATAAAAGTTGTTCTTGTGCATTGCCTTGCCAGTGGACAGAGAGAAACTAAGGAAGGGAAATTGTCTGGGGACTATTTTCTCTCTCTCTCTCTCTCTCTCTCTCTCTCTCTCTCTCTCTCTCTCTCTCTCTCTCAATAGTAAAGTTATAATTCTTTCTCCTTAACTTGGTCCAAGCCTTTGTTTATTTCACGTAGCTCGATGCCAGAAAATGACAATATTCCAACCCTACGTTCTTTTCATAGCACTTCTTCAAGAGTAGTTTCATGTTTTGCTGTTAATCTGGTGTTCCAATGTAGCATGCAAGATGAAGACATCACTATTTTAGGCCAAGTTAAAACGAACAGAGCATACCAAATAAAGAAGTTTCTACCTATACACCTGTTTCACTCCACATTCAACACTGTTTTCGCTGAGATTTATTGAAATTCAGCTTTCTTTATTAATACGGGTAAATATTTCATTTCTATTGCAGCTGCAACTTATTCTATTGTTGTTATATTTTTCTTCTTCTTCCTCTTATTCCTCTTCTTCTTCTTCTTCTTCTTCTTCTTCTTCTTCTTTCCTCTTTCTTCTTCTTCTTCTCGCTTTTCTTCTTCTTTTCTTCTTCTGGTTTTCTTCTTTTCTTCTTCTGGTTTTCTTCTTTTCTTCTTCTTCTTCTCGTTTTTCTTCTTTTCTTCTTCTTCTTCTTCTTCTCGTTTTTCTTCTTCTTTTCTTCTTCTTCTTCTCCTTTCTTCTTTCTCCTTCTTTTCTTGTTCTTCTTGACAGTATACTGTACATAATAATGAAGCTCATCACAAAGGCAATAAACCACACAAAGCAATATATACTGTATCATTACCGGACTGACCAATACATTACACATAGAGACAGCTCTTCATATATCTACCTCATTACCCCTCTCATGTTTGCAATAACTCTAGTATTCTATTCCAGCAAATATCAAATGATTTACATAAGCCTAAGAGTGTTAATTATGTCACTATTAACCCTCTCATGGTCGGTACAGTTCCGTTATTCAGTTTCGGTTAATGCCAGACGATTTCATTCACCTGAGAGTGAGTCACTGGAGCCTGAGGGAATAAATGATAAGCTTGAACAACGTTGGGGTATCTTGAAAGGTCTCTAAATCTACCTTTATGGTGCTGAATACTACGTGTGGGAATTCAGGCTCTTTGCTTTATCAACGTCTGTAGTTCCTTTTATCTAGAATGGCCAACTTCTCTCTCTCTCTCTCTCTCTCTCTCTCTCTCTCTCTCTCTCTCTCTCTCTCTCTCTTTCTGTATGGCTTGAATAATCAGTGAATGGAAGCGTATCTCATTGGACTAGACAAACTTATGCTGTCTGTACTTTGCCACTCCTCACCCTGCCCTAAGGTGGGAAAGGAGGTCCGGATGATGATGATTCACCTTCACCTTACCTTCACTCCCTCCCTTCCTTCTCTTTCTTCGTTCCTTTTAATTACTCCTTTCCTACCCTTTCTTCCTTCTTTTATTCCTTCCTTCCACCCATCCATCCATCCTTCTTTCTCTCTTACTTTCTTCATTTCTCTCTTTCACTCCTTTCCTTTTTTCCTTCTTTCTTTCTTTTCTTTCTTTCTACCCTCCTCCCTGTTTAAATACGTTTTTTTTTTTTTAATCATTCCTTTCACTTTCACTCCTCCTCTCACAGATCTCATGTATTAGTCACTCCTGCCCTTCGATTTCCTACTTCGTTCCTTCCTTCCTCCCTGTTCACTTTTCAGACTCATTTGCCTCAGCCTTCTACCGTATTATTATTCTCCATCCTCATATGATTACTTCTACCTCTTCCCGCTTCACTTTAATTGGTGTTCCATAAACCATCTTGGCTCAATCCTTCCCGTCTCTTATCCTGGCCACGCTAACTCTATGGCAGGACTACTCAACTATTATGAGCAAAGGTCCAGTTAGACAAGTTCTAGTGTATGCTGAGGTCCGGATAAATATTTTACATGCAATCATGAAAATAAAACAGCCAATCTGAGTACTTATATTTAAGGCCCTGGGAGCATTTGTAGGTTAAATACATATGTACGAGAGACCCCTAACTTACCCTACAGTCAGTCGAGGATATACACTTGCAAAAAATCCATCGCCAGAACCTTCATGTTATTTGATTATATTTTTCTCCTCCTGGAGCCTGGGATCCAGCTACAACACTCATAAGGTCCGGATTCGGACAGCGGGCCTCCAGTTGAGTAGCCCTGTTCTATGGTGTGTGCTCAATGTACCACATTCATTATAATCGAGACTCTGGTTTCCTAAATAGAACTGACTGAGGTATTTTGCTTGGCCAGACTTTCAAATACTCAGACACTGTCACCTTTGAAGTCTCCACCACCATACCCATCACCACCACCATCTAATTCTTTTCAGGCAGCAGTATTATCTGAAACCTTAGTGTAACCATCTACTGCTGATAGCTCTAGAAGACTGAGACAGCAAACATAGAATCTGATCCTTTCCGAACCTTGTGTGGTCGACATTGAGGCTAAAACCTTCCCACCATCATCATCACCATCATCATTCTAACCGATCTCTCCGCCATTACTGATTTTTGTTTGTGAGAGGAAGCCAGGATTCAAAAGGCCTAAATGATGTGTCACTGACTTATATGCTTTCTCTCTTCTTTTTTTTTTTTTTTTTTTTTTTCTAGATCTAGGGTTGGGGTGATGGTGGTAATGATGATGACGGTGAAATATGAACAGCATTGCTTGCGAAAAGAGTCCGGAAGTCACTCACTCATCATTCAGTCCTCCGAATCCTGGCTTCATCTCATGAGGATAATCATTTGTAATGGTGGAAAATAGGATTGAAATAATGATGATAATGATGCTGACCGATGGGTAAAGAACATAACAAACAGGATTGCGAGGAATGAAGAGTGAAGGCTGGAGAGACGGGAAGCATAAAGACGATTCCTTTGAGGCTCGTCGGCCATGGGTGAGTGAAAGTTTGAATAGAAGGGTGTATGAGAATATGGTCTTCGAAGAAGGAATAGAAAAGGGAGATCGAGAATGAGGTGTAGGGTCAAGAGGGGAGAGTAAATGAGGTAGGGTAATGCGCTGAAGGAGTGCAAAGGTGTACAAAGGAAAGCAAACGGCAACAGACCCGTTGGTCCTTTCGCGGCTGTTTAGTATAGGGATGGGTATAACTAACAAAACCATTCTGTCGGCTAAAAACAAGGATATAAATGTAGGAAAATGAGGGTTAATAAATAAGAATCCAGGGAGTAAATTTTAATATATCATTTTAAAAAATACACCTATTCTCTAACACTGTCATTTCTTTCTCCCCACTGGCACTTTTTGGTCCA
This sequence comes from Coenobita brevimanus, assembly GCF_032717465.1. Classification (NCBI taxonomy): domain Eukaryota; kingdom Metazoa; phylum Arthropoda; class Malacostraca; order Decapoda; family Coenobitidae; genus Coenobita; species Coenobita brevimanus. The sequence continues at coordinate 13,890,407 of NC_136966.1, forward strand.
ACTTTTACAATCATTTCCCATTATTCCGAGATTAAAATGTAACTGTGTAGGGAAAGAAATACTTCAGTCGAGAATCACAGTAGACCATGCGTCATCAATCTGTGTGGACAGAGAGAGAGAGAGAATTAAATGGATACACAGACAGGTAGAGAATTAGGTAGGTAAAAAGAAAGTCATACATAATAGACTGGTGGGTTGAGTGACAAATTGATGGACAGATAGATAGGCAGACTGATATATAGATACACAGATAGACAGATAAGTAGAAACATAGATAGACAGATAGATAGACATATAGATATAAGTACGGTAGACGGATATACTGATAGACAGTATTTCCTTCTCTTCCAAGCTTCATTATAATTTCTTCACCCAACGCACTAATATTTAACACTTGTCTTTTCCTTAGGTGTCAGTCTGTTTCCTGGCCGAGACGTGCCTCGTCACGGAAAACAAACACCAACACACCAGCCAAACACCATTCGTTTATTGACGCCAAGGCCCGTTGTCTCGTCAGCTTAGCAGGCTTTGGGCCGTGTTTTAGGTGGCACTGGAGGCAACGTAGAGCCTTCTCGCTAGCAGTTCATTTTGTTTTAACAGCACATTATTCTTGGGTATATATTTGTTTAATCATTATGTAGAAATGTATTTGTTTAATTATTATGTAGACAAGCATTTGTTTAATTATTATGCAGACACGCAGTGCACCATTTAGCACACAGGAATATACTGAAAGACCCATACTTATATCTGGGTGGCATAGGAGGCTTTCAAGCACCTCTTCCTTAGCGATCTTTTTGCATTTTACACCTTAACATTTTCTTGTATATTGTTGATTTTGTTTTAAAAATCGATGTAGTTCGCATTATCTGCATACAACAGGATGCTGAGGTGGAACGTGCAGAATTAATCGCAAAGGATGAGGTGTTACGAAATCTCCAAAGCAGATTAAAACACGACTCTTTGTTGCACCTCTTCGTTGGCGAGTTGTTTCACACGTAGTAGCTTACTACTCGTAGTTTCGTGTTGGTCTCTGCTTATCATAACGACGTAGCTTTGCATAAATAACCCTATCATTGTCTGGAAACCTCTAGTATTCTATTACAGCTGAGGGTGAACGCGGGAACCTAAGACTGTTAGTATTGTCATCATTAACCCTCTCCCGGTGGGAACAACTCTTGTATTCTACTTCACGCTAGACGGTTTACTGAGCTGAGAGTCAGTCACAGGGACCTGAGAGAGATAACACACAAATACAGAAATAAACCGGTAAGGAAGAGGTGCTTGGTAGCCTCCTTGGCCGACAAGAGATAATGGCAATATAGACCGTAGCACGTTCTTATAAGCGGTTTATTATACCGTTTACACGTCGAGAGAGAGAGAGAGAGAGAGAGAGAGAGAGAGAGAGAGAGAGAGAGAGAGAGAGAGAGCGAGAGAGAGAGAGAGAGAGAGAGAGGTGCACTGTGCAGAATAATTCGCTGAAAAAGAGCAGCTGGGAATTCTCCAAAACCACTCAGACTACTGTTCAGAGTGGCAGAGTGTTGGGTTTGTCAACACAGAGGGAGGCTTGGGAAAGAAGGGTATGAACTGCAAGGGAGTGAAAAAGACTACCTTCCCTCATCATCATGACTAGGGATACGAAATTATGTTTTGACTGACAGGCTGAGAAGCAGGTAGAGAAACATATAGGCTAGGTAGATAGACAGGTAAAACGACAGACAGGCAGATAGACAGATAAATAGGCAAATAGATAGACAGACAGACAGACATACATAGAGACAGACAGACAAACAGAGAGGCGAACACTGCAATGAAAGGTGAAGGAGCGACTGGGATTATTATCGGAATGGGGACCGTTATGCTAAATATCTCTGAAACTCTCGTAATACCTCTTCCCGATTTATCCTGCATATTATACCTCACCATCTTCCTGTATGCCGTTGAGGCAAACTGTGCTCATATTTCAACGATAAAGATAAAATGCAAGACTATGTTCAGGCTTAATAGGCAAAATAAACTGCGATGAAAAATATGCTACGAAGCCGTCCATGCCATCTGTATTAAGGCCAAAAAAACTGCGGGAGAGAAGAGGAAGGAAATAAGAATGGATGGGAGGGGGTGGAAGGGAATGGGAGGAGGCCAAAATTAAGATCTCTGTAATTCGAGATGTTTAGTCACAACATTTAAAAGACTGGAGATCATACGCAGCTGGAAAGACAGAATAAGAAAAATCTCCCCAGTTGGCCGGTTGCATACGCATGAGGATCGGCATTTGAGTTAATTTCTACATCAAAGGTCTGGACTTTGAAAGGATGAGAATGTGTAACTAGACGGGTGCTGCGTACCCTGCATAACTGTGGCGGGAAGTGGAAGAGGGATTAAAATCGTTGAGGGAATAGTCTGTGATTCGATACAATTACGAACGAGCTATGTTTACTCTTTGTGCTAAGTTTGGAAATGAGCAGCCCGGCCAGACCCGACCAGACCCGACCCGGCCGTCACGCTACGCAGACACTAATTACTTTACTCCTATGTGAGGTGGAGTTGAAATTCTTTCTGCATATGATACACTCATTCAATAAATTTTGTTATCAACTAAAAACTCACCCATAGAGGCGTAGGTACTCCTTGGAATCTCGAGTTTTCCAAGGGAGTGTTTGGCTCTAATCTGTAAACGCCTCTGTTAAGAAATCAAATTAAAAATAATTTTCCGTCGTAACACTGTTTTTTGGCATCAGCTCTAGTAATTAAATATTGGAGATTCCGCCTATAATTTTACGATAACGTTTTTGCTGTTTTGATGATGAAATCGCCATGGGAAAACGCTCCATTTCTAGCTTTAATCATCACATCAATAACCAAGTCTTTATCGATTTAGTTTCGACGACACGGCAAGTTGGCAGCGGATGTTGTACAATTTAGCATTGTGTGGGTGATGAATGCTACGGCAGCTCTCTTTACACCAGCACTAACATACTGTTGGAACCTATATTTCTCAAAGAAACCCTGAGCTATATCAAGAACCAAGGTTTTCAGCGAATCTAAAAGGGGAATCATCCAGGGGGAAATCATCCAAGGAAAACTCCCTGTTCTTTACCTTCATCCAGCGATTAATATATCAGAGGTAAATTAATAACATGGCGTTCGCGAGCTCGTCGCGCGCTTACAAGCGCACTTTACTGGTAGTGGTAGTAGTAGAGTAGTAGTAGTAATAGTAGTAGTAGTACTAGTAGTAGTAGCAGTAGTAGTAGTAGTAGTAGTAGCAGTAGTAGTAGTAGAGAGACAGACAAACAGACAGACTGACAGTGAGACCAGCACCTTGGTTGATAGCAGGAAGGCCTTGGAGCTTTGCGGTCGGCTGAGGACTCTTTTGTGGTGTTAAATGAATGGCGGCGACAGAGATGAATATGCTTAATCTGGCAGAAAAATCTAATAGCATGTGAGATTATTGTGTAGGAAACTGTAAACATCCGCTGAGCTGATACAGGGCCAACGTTACCTAGGGAAAATGGGTGCAAAAGAGTGAGAGGGAGAGTCAAATATATAATGCCTGTTTTGGGTCCACAGAACGAAAGAAATTTTTTATCATTATTATATCTGCCATCCATTGACAGCTTTGCTTAGCTTATGAGTGTTCAATGGCAGTATAAACAGTATTAAACAAGTTGGTAGAGAAGACGTTCCAGTGAATCTCCTAGGGCCACGAAAACAACCATCCCCTCACCATTCGACCTCCCCTCCCCCTTGGAACCCCCACTAGTCACGTACCGACATAGACATTCCTTGTCTTTGTTGGCTGGCTGATCTACGAGAGAGAGAGAGAGAGAGAGAGAGAGAGAGAGAGAGAGAGAGTCAACAAGTTTTTTGAAAAATGCAAGATGACAGACGAGACGAAGGAAAATGAGACAGCAAGGAAAAGACGATGGCAGAGCAGAACTGAGAATGAAAGGGGGTACCGCACAGGTGAGCCCAGTGAAAGAATGTGTTTGGAGCAGCCACACAATACCCCTCTCTCGCTGCTGAAAGGTTGTCAGTACCCTTTATCCAGTTTATAGAGAGTCGGATCCTGGTCCTGTCTCTCAAATCAGCCCGCCTCTTTAACCTCTTCACTACGGTGACGTATTTTTTTATTCTTGCCATCTCAGAAGATTCTATAGCGTTCATAAACTATTTAACTACTAAACATCCGTTCTACAGTTGGCAAAAAAAAAAAAAAATGTATATTTGTAGCCTGAGAAAAATAAATATATACTGTAATCGGAGTGAAATGGTTGTCAGTACCTTTCTTTCTGTACACTGTAATTTGAGTGGGATATGATTCGGACTGTAATTCGTGGAAGTTCTCACAGTTGCTAATTCCTCCACGACTAAAGGCCAGAATTAATTGAAAAGCAGTTGTTATGAGGAATATATTAAGTCTTTCCCTGTCATGGACGCACTGAGGTTTTGTTTATCTATGTTTACTTTCTTGTTGGATAACGTTGCTTGATCATCGTCGTCATCAATTATCTTCATTAGATTCCTAATTTTCAGTATGGCGTGTTGTATCCAGAACACACACACACACACACACACTAGAAAAGCAGTTACGCATGAAACAAATTTTCCAGTGATTATAGAAAACTTAATGTGGATGAGCATACTTAACACAGTACGATGATTCCTTTTCATCTTGGCGACGCGATGTTGTACAAGTTATTAACACAACCGAGTTTGATTTCCAGGTCGGTCAGATTATGAACAATGCTTCCCCGTGTCTCTTTTTTACCCAGCAGTGGAGAGAGAGGCCTGTACTGTATATAAATGTCATCACTGTGTGCCGTATTCTAGGGAAGGATTGTAACAGGGTAAAAAAAAAATATTTACTTTTTGTTTTAATGATACTCGGATTGTTGATAGCATTACTTATAGACCTTATTTTCAGGTTAATTATTATATTTTTTAATAGGGGAAATGACTTGTGCGGTCTTTCATATTTTTGCGGCTTAATATGTTGCATGACGCTGCATTCTATAAGAGGTGGCCTCGAAAAACAACTCTCCAACAAGGAACAAAGAGAAGGATTGACAATGAAGGAAAGTGAAAAAGTGCAAAGTATGTGTGAAAGGGACGCCATTGTGTGTGTGTGTGTGTGTGTGTGTGTGTGTGTGTGTGTGTGTGTGTGTGTGTGTGTGTGTGTGTGTGTGTGTGTGTGTGAACATATATATATTTACATGTACACAGATAGATAGAGATAGATAGATAAAGATAGATAAGTAGATAGGTAGAGATTGATATATAAGATAGAACAAGAAAGAGAAAAACAGAACAACAAGGGGTTGTGTGTGTGTGTGTGTGTGTGTGTGTGTGTGTGTGTGTGTGTGTGTGTGTGTGTGTGTGTGTGTGTGTGTGTGTGTGTGTGTGTGTGTGTGTGTGAACATATATATATTTACATGTAGACAGATAGATAGAGATAGATAAAGATAGATAAATAGATAGGTAGATACTGATATATAAGTTAGAACAAGAAAGAGAAAAAGAGAACATAAAGGGGAATGCTGGGGCGTGGAGATGGAGGTGTGATAGAGCACGCAGGTCGAGCGACATTAATCAAGGATGCACAAAAACAATTGAGGCTGGGGTGACAAAGCGCGGCGGGAGGCACCACGCCGCCGAGGAAATAACCACCACCCCCAACACACGGACACACTCTATTTATCGTGTGTGTCTTTGTGTGCGGGTCTCTGTCCTCTGTCACAGTGCAGGTCACTGGTGCTGTCCTTTCGATGGTGATGCATTAAACAGGGTCTTCCTCGGTTTATTATAAATATATATATATATATATATATATATATATATATATATATATATATATATATATATATATACATATATATATATATATATATATATATATATATATATATATATATATACACACACACTATATCTATATATCTATATCTATCTATCTATATATCTATATATATGTATGTATATATGTGTGTGTGTGTGTGTGTGTGTGTGTGTGTGTGTGTGTGTGTGTGTGTGTGTGTGTTCTGGGGCGAGGGGGGGCGTTAGTGAGTGGGGGGATACTTCAGTGAATGACAATGAGTATAAAAGAAGGGGTTCAGTCAATGGTGAGAGAATGTAGAGGTTCACTGAATGGCAGGGGCAGGAACAGGGTTGTGCTTGGCCAAGGAGGAAAGATGCAGCTTATGTTGGTTTGTTTTCACCTGACAGAACTGGACCACTCCCATAACATGAATATTTGATCGTAGATGCATGAAAATCAATGAACCTTGGATAATGAAGTAAGAATGAGTTTCTTTGGTTGCTAGTGACACTGAGGTTCCACTTGAATACAAACCATTGTTGCATGAAATTTGATTTGCCTGGGGTATGACGTAGGTATGAGTCCCTTTGGTTAGTAGTGAAATCAACTCTCCAGTCTGACTACACTTTGCCATCAGTGAGTTGAAAGGGGTTAGGAATGTTCGTCAGATTAGATTAAAATAATGCACTGTAGTGAAGCGGTGAGTAAGGGGCTGGATGAGTGGAAGAGAGAGGGTTTAATGACTGGTAAAGGACGAAGAGAACGTTGCGAAGGACGGGGGGAGGGTGAAAATTTAGTGAACTGAATGAAGGCCTTTTCAATGAGTAGTGAGAGGGGAGTGTTCAGTTTTTCAGTGAGTAAAGAGGGAAGGAGGTTAGTGAGTGGAGAAAAGGGGTGGTTAATACAAAGAGGTAGGAGGTTCGGCCAGAGGGAGGAGTGCAGAGGGGGTCCAGTAAGTCGGGAGAGAGATTAAGGAAGTCAGTGAAGTATGGGGAGTGGCGTATTCGGTGAGTGTCAGGATGAGTGTACCGTGTGGTGTGGGGTGACCGGCCGCTGAGATCGCTGCTCAGATGCTAGAGGTGTTTGCTTCTTCATGGTGCACCGAGAAGGGGTTAGGGGTTAAGAGGCATAGGAGGTGGGGAGAGGGGAAGGAAGGTGGAAGATGAGAGGGAAGTTGAAAGACGGTAGAATATAATGGGAAAGGAGGGGAAGAGTAAGACTGAAAGAGAGGAGAAGGGGTATAGAATATTGTACAAAGAGTACAAAGGAAAGTAAATAGCAACAGACCTTTTGACAATGTTTGTTACAGAGAAGACCGTAATTGTTGTATCTATATTCTAAGCGGCAGATAAGGACAGTAGAGCTACAAGATAGGAGAAACGGGAGAGAGGAAAAAAAAGGGGGGGGGGGAAGGAGGGGAAAGATAGAGAATAGAGAGGGAAGGATGGAGAGGATACTGGGAAAAGGTGGGAGAGTGAAGGTGTATTGTGGAAAGAAGGGGGCGAGGGGAGGGGAGAAGAAGGAATGGGGGGGAGGGAGGAAAACAGGGAAGAGAAAAGGGAAAGAAGGCAGGAGGAGAAGGAGAGGAAGAAAGGACGAACGAGGAAGAAAGGGGGAAAAAGAAAAGAGGGAGAAAAAAAAGGTAAAGAAAGGGAGGTATGTGAGAAAGAAGTGGGAGAGACGAGAGGGAAGGGAGGGTGGAAAGAAGTAAGGGATGAGGACGAGAGGGGAGACTGGGGAAAGGAGAGGAATGGGATGGCAGGTAAGGGAAGTAGACCTTCATGCTAACTGACGAGCGTATAATTCTCGACGGCGATTAATTAGACAATGACTGAAGGGCATGCATTCGAGATGCATGCAATCGAGTCATCCTGATATCATTTTACTCGTAATTTATTGCCAGGAAGCGTGTGTGTAGTTAGCTCAAAAAGAACATTGGCAGGGCTAAGAAAGTTGAGCGATTACTCGTCTTAGAGTGCATTAACTTCATTATAATATAGCTTCGTATTTGGCATGGCATAGAGGGATTACTACTACTACTACTACTACTGCTACTACTACTACTACTACTACTACTACTACTACTACTAATAATAATAATAATAATAATAATAATAAAAACTACACCTGGGTTATGTAGTAGACTTGCAATCTTTTGGGTAAGACTATACAATTAGTAGGTGCCTCTAGATGTGATGGACCTATAATATACTGTTATAACTACCACTACTAGTATATGGCTACGTGAACTACACTAAACAGCAGAGCGGCGAAGAGTTCCGGCAAGTTAACATGAATGAACTATGGTCCGTAGCAGAAAATAATATGTAATTTCAGTAGTTACAAGCAACAACCAGGTTACCTCGCTATAGCAGTCAACGTTCTTCACTTTCACACCATAAACAGTCAAACGTGAAGGGGCAAACGCCGCGGGACACACAGCCTCACTCACCCTCAGACTCCACCCACTCGTGTCCCTTTGTGCAACCCTCCAGGCAGCGACTCTTCCTCCGCTAAGTATATCCCGACAGGAGTGATTGACCTGCTCCAGTCATAAGTTACGTGGCCTTCTCCTTGGCCTCCTTCACCCTGGGTTAACTCGTTCAGAGATCGTCCTATCAGCAGGAACAGCTCAGGGAAGCAGGCCAAGTGCCCTTATAGCTCATATATATATATATATATATATATATATATATATATATATATATATATATATATATATATATATATATATATATATATATATATATATATATATATATATATATATATATACATATATATATATATATATATATATATATATATATATATATATATATATATATATATATATATATATATATATATATATATATATATATATATATATATATATATATATATATAACATAATAATGTTATGAAAAAGGTTGTATGCAGAACAGGTGCAGGAATTAACTGGACAGAAAATAAGAAGCTAATGGATTTGGACTATGCTGATGATATTGTACTGATTTGCGGAAGTATTTACGAGATGCAGAGGGTGCTCGATTGTCTGGTGGAGGAAGGAGAAAAAGTGGGATTGGTAATAAATTGTGGAAAGACTGAAATTATTAATATGAACGTGGAGAACCAAATCGATTGTGTAATTGGGAATAATGTGGTGAAGAATGTAGAAAACTTTAAATATCTGGGAACGATTGTATCATCTAATGGATCATTAAACAATGAAATTGAGGAGAGGATTAGACAGGCTTGGCGAGCTGTTGGAATGTTGAAATCTGTTTGGAATAATAATATGCTTTCGGTACATACTAAAGTGAAAATTTACAAGTCCATGGTTAGACCAATTTTAATTTACGGGCATGAGTCATGGTACAGTACAATTGCAACAGATCAGAAAGTATTAGGATTTGAGAATAAAATACTGAGAAGGATTCTTGGGGTAAAGTGGCAAGACAGAGTTACAAATGAAAGAGTAAGGGATATTATGAGAGTGGAACCAGTTAATGAATATGTGAGACTGTCTCGCTGGAAGTGGCTGGGGCACATATACAGAAAAGAACGTTGTTTAATACAGGATGTGCCAGAGTGGATTGCTAGAGGAAGAAGAGGTAGAGGTAGGCCGAGGGAAACCTGGTTGAGGACAATGAAAAAGAAGCAGGAGAGGAGTGTTGGTGGGACCTGAAGGAGATGGCAAGAGACAAATATTGGTGGAGAGAGTTCATTGAGACCCTCACCATCCCGTGGGGTGCCACAGGAACTGATTCATTGATTGATTGATAGATATATATATATATATATATATATATATATATATATATATATATATATATATATATATATATATATATATATATATATATATATATATATATATATATATATATATATATATATATATATATATATATATATATATATATATATATATGTATATATATGCCAGTCTGCCAAACGGCTTCCATGACTGCATGTAACCCCCTGATCATGGCTTCGCCCCCGGCTTTGATCAATTCTGCTGGGATGTCACAAACACCAGCTGCTGTGCCATTTTTCAACCTAGCCACTGCCTTCTTGATTTCATAAAGAGAAGGCACGGCCTCATCAATTGGTGGGACAGTAGTCAATGGTTGTACATAGGTCGACAGAAGCTCCCCACTGGGAGGTTCGGCCATATACAGCTGCTCAAAGCCCAACAAGCTATATACTCACTTACCCAAACACAAGCCATGCATCTGCTGTCTGAACGGAGTTAACCTGAGAGGTGGATCTGGAGTGGTGCTTCTTCAGGGATCGGTAGGCTGGTCAAAGGTCATTTGCATGAAAACGGCCTTCCACCTCCTCAGCAGTTTCCCTGACACTCTCTTTGTCCCTTCTCAATAAAACTCGTGCCAGTCGAGACAGAACTCCGTGCTGTTCCTGATCCCCAGCCGTTCTGGCAACACGACTCTGCTCAGTTGTGGTCAGCGTCCTCCGCAAGATGAATCCCCTCCTTGATCGAGGGCAGTCTCCAATATCCTCATTAGCTGCTGCCAGGGTAGCGTGCTTAAAGGTATCCATCCCATCGTTCAACAGGATCCTCAACAGAATAGAGCACTTCAGACCGATTTGAAAACGCCACTGCATACTAATAGGCACACTCCAATCCCTGAGTTTCTCAAGGTGGAACCTTTTCTGGTGGCATCATGAGAATCTCTCAGTTTTGATTTGTAGCCTTTGAGTAGCAACAACAAGTCTGTGATCAGTAGCAAAGAACTCTGCACTCCTGAAAACCCTGCAGTTCTTAAGGATCCTTAAGTGAATACTAACAAGAATGTGATCAATCTCCTTAGCAACCCCTCCAGCATTGGGATACCAAGTCCAGCCGTAAAGATTTGGCGGCTGGAACCTGGATCCAGATCCAGCTTACGGGATTTTGCAAAATCCAGACAGTAAGAACTATTGGAATTCCTGGTTCCAGGGCCATGGGGACCTATACAGTCCCTGAAGCCCTCCCTATCAGTGCCATTAATAATAAATAGTAACCACAATATACCTGGACCCTAGTACTTGGCCTGGTAACAGTTTCAGTTAAGGATACACTATTAACCACTTGCATGCAGTGGAAAGGGAGTTTCTCTGAACTTGAAAAAAAATCGGCAGGTGTTAGCTGGAATTTAATACACAGTTCATAGTTCTTCGTTAAAATGTTAGTTGAAATTATTTTCTTTTAGGGTTTTGTATCTTTTTTTTTTAAGCGGAATAAAATCGTATGACGTTAGGGGAAATAAGATATAAAGTTTAAGTTTAGGAATCCAGACTGTTAACAAACTGTTGTAAGAGCCTACACGAGTATACTATGACTGATTTAACCTGTGTGTGTGTGTGTGTGTGTGTGTGTGTGTGTGTGTGTGTGTGTGTGTTTGTTTGTTTGTTTGTTTGTTTGAGAGAGAGAGGGGGGGGGGATAAGGAATGGCTGAGTGAGGAACTGAAACGACGAAAGAAAAAAATATGTATACTGAGAAAAGAAATGTAATGGGTCAGTAAGGTCGGTTCCAGCGTAGTGTCAGCCCGTGTTTCTGACCCAGCCAGTGTGTGCTTGGTAATTCAGATGCATCAGTCAGGTGAGTGGATGGATGGAAGAATGTCATGGGTGGAGTTGGGGTGGAAGGGTTATTAGCCAAGTGAGGATAAAATTCTTCCTGGCAAGAACTTTTCTTGGAGGAATAAAGTCATTTCGTAGTAGCCATGTTGATCCATCCCATATAAAAAGAGCGCATAGGGAGTACAGATAAGATGAGGCCTGTTATCTCATAGCAAGGTTGTCTGTTATAAAAATGGTGCAGGCAAACACAACAACTGTTGATGAACATAAAGTAAATACTAGTACACTACAACACAAACAGGTCGCACTCTAACTTTTTCTGTAACCTAGACCTTTGTGTGATTGCTCCCAAAAGAGAATCCCTTCATCCTTGGCTAATCTTAAGCGCATCAACCAAGTTTGAATCAGGTAAAAACTGTGTAAGCTGACCGTACCACGTGACCTTGGACTTTATTATAATTATTCTAAAAAAAATAGGGCAGCCCCTTAGTTAATCTTAAACGTTTCCACCATGTTTGATCAAATCAGATCAAAAGTGGCTTAGTTATTTGTTCACACAGACGCAAACGGGTCGAAATTTGGCCATGCTGTCTGAATATGACCATTGATTGTTCTCAAAACAGACTCCCTTCATTCTTGTCTTACCCTCAACCCTTTCACTATGTTTGGTCAACAGCTGATCAAATCAAATTTGGATCTAACACGTATCAAATATCTTTAACTTGACTTTGTCATGTTACTGTACTTCGATCTTTACTATTGTTAAAAAAGAAAAAAAAGAAAACTAGGTCATCTTGACTTACCCTCAGTCCTTTTATTTGACTGGGTTAAAATCCGATTAAAACTGTTCGAGGATACTAGTACGCTACAAGTCAGTCCATCACTTACATTCAACTCAGTGCCTTACATTGTCGGTCACTGACGGAACAATTGGCGAATGAAGGAAAACAGGATAGTTCCAAGGTTCTAACCAACGTGTGAGAGACAGATAAACAGGAAGGCTCATTATAAGGATATGACATAGGTTGTTAGGCAGAGACAAGTAAAGCTGAGAGTGTAAAATCACAATTCCTGAAAGGAATATAAACAATAAATCGCAGCAGTCCCTGGACGTTAAGCCTAATATGGTGCATTTCTTTACTCAGTAGAACACCGAGGAGCCAGTCATTGGTAATAGGCTACCACACACAATCGTAAATGACTTTTTGGAGTACAGGCAAATAAATCATAATCGTTTTCACTGTCATCATCATCATCATCATCATCATCAACAACATATTACCATCATCCTAACATTAACTCCCAGCTATGACATGGAACAGGTGTATACATATATAAAGAGTATATAAAAAACACTGAGAAAAGAAAAAGTATACATTAGAGAGATATGAAGAAAGGACAAAAACACGGATGATAATAAAGATGATATGCGGAAGTAATTAGCCAATAAAAGCAACAAAGGAATGAAAGAGAGTTAAGAGGAAACAGGAAAAATAAACAGACACAATTTAGAAAAAGGCTGGAAGGAGGAGAACTTGTTTTTGTGAGGGAAGAATTTCACATATGCAAATGAACGTGAGAGAGAGAGAGAGAGAGAGAGGGAGAGAGAGAGAGAGAGAGAGAGAGAGAGAGAGAGAGAGAGAGAGAGAGAGAGAGAGAATTTGGAGAAACAAAAATGAAAAATGTTTTTAAGTTCTAAATATTTTGCAGAAAAATAAACCAGCTAATGTAAAATATGGATAATACAGACAGAATGGTAGATATGTAAATACGCCCACCCACCCACAGAGAGAGAGAGAGAGAGAGAGAGAGAGAGAGATGCTTACCTTCTACCGTTTCGTATAACTTCCCAGCATTGCACTGCTTATCCTTTGTGTTGGATGTTCATAATTTTTCTCCTCTCACAGAAATACACAAAACACACTACTGTTCATTTTTCCTCGGGCACGTATTTTCTATCTATATCTTGTTATTTCCAAACAGTTTTATTCATGTTATGCAGTCCCCTTGTAGTGGACGAGATCATCCTGTAGTGGACGAGATCTTCAGTTTGAAAAGTCTCCCCGAAGCTGAATAAAGGTATCTGGTGGAAATAAAAATAAAATCAGAAATGTCACCGAATGTACCGGTACATGAAGCCCTGTGTCGGTTATATATTACTTCTAAAGTCCAGGGTTACTGTTGTGGCAAATCATCCCGTTATCATACTTAGAACTGAATCAGGATGACATCTTTTTTAGCTTATTTTCGCCGTTACCAAAGCATTTCATTAAAAATAAAGCCTCTTCCAATAGAGGAGGAAAAATTATATCTAGCTCTTCCAGTTCGAAAAGTTATAGACTTTCTAATTTATGAAGGCAGTTTGGGTGGATCTCCTGCCCTCACACCTCTAGCTCAGTTGCCACATCGCTGCCACACACGTGCTCTCTCTCTCTCTCTCTCTCTCTCTCATATTGATATTTATATTAACTGCTTCTAATTTTATTTTCTTTATTTTCGTCTCTTGTTTTGACTTTTGATGGTCAAGCTTCCATGGCGGGAAACTTACCGAGTATGACCCGCACACCTCTCGTGTCACTGCATTTGACACCGTCGCAAAAGCAACTCTGACAAGTCTTATGGGATTTATACTATACTATAGCTTTGTTTTTTTTTTAATTACATCTATGCAGAGTATTTAAAATTCATTTATAAGTAGTTACTAAAGTAAAATAGGAAAGAGAGAGAGGGAGAGAAGTGAGCAGGAGTAATTTCACGTGTGTGACGGCGGTGATGTGGCAACTGAGCTAATGGTGTGAGGTCTTAGGAGGCCCCATCCAAATTGCCTTCATAAAAGAGAAAGCCTATAGTCATAAATAGAATAGAATCGTCTGGTCGAAAATTTTTAAGACCCCAAGGTGAGTGAGTTAAGCTGGGTTGGGCCTAGAGTTCAGTGCTCATTGTGAGGTGTAATCCTTTTATCTGTTTAACTTTCCATTTCTCACAGTTTCTACCATCCCCGCGTGGGAGTGGCTTAGTGTCAGCGCCGCACCCTCACCTCTCCTTTTCCTTACATTCGACCTCTTTCCATTGCCCTCCTCTCCTCTCCTCCCCTCTCCTCTCCCCTCCCCTCCCCTCCCGTCCACTCCCTTTCTGCTCCTCCCCTTCTCTCGTCTCCTCTCCTCTTCTGGATGAACACTGTGACGAGCGAGGCTGGACTGATCTGCCCAGAGCCTGGACGTGTAGGAGCATTATCGTTATGTATCCTGGCACCGAGAGAGAGAGAGAGAGAGAGAGATGGGTCCCATGACTCTAGCCAAGGACCAGACAGACGGGGATATTTAGCATATTCCCCATGTTGTTTTAATGGCTCGATTATTCGGTTCGCATAATGGCGTTAGAACGTACCCACATTTATATACAGATACGCACACTGATGCATGCACAGTCATGCACATGAAAGATGTATGCACACAGTCAGACATACATATACACACACATTGATGCATATATATTCCCAGAAGTATGCACACACAGCTATACATATACACACATATAGTCATAGGGAGAATGACACATATACACACACAAACACATACACAAACAGTCACATATTTACCTAAGCCTTCTTCTTTGCTATCCTTATCTCATTCTAGTAGTTCAGTTACTCTTCTAGGAGCTGCCTAGCATGGGCCAACCGGCCTACTGCAGTTATCCTCTCTTCTTATGTTCTTATGTACAGACACATACACACGGATGCATACATTACTGCAAAACTACAAGTTGGTTACACACACACACGCACACACACACACACATACAATCCTCACTTTCACATTTCTTAGTACCATATATCACATTTCCCACACCAATGGTAGGCATCATCCTCTAGGTTGATGTAGTCCTGACTACTTCCTTCATCGTTATTAATATATTTATGGTCTTCCCTCCTCTCTTCCTGCCTCTTCCTTTCTTTCCTGTCACTTTTGCAATATTCTTCTTTCCATTTCAGTTGGCTCTACACTGAATGATAAATCAAATCGGCTCCTGTGACTAAGGAAACTATTTACAACCCAGGGTGGTAATCATACATCCAGATAACGTGGTGAGGTGCAGCTCATTGTGGTGTTCCTGTGAACTGGGTGGAGAGACGCATCCCTGGACTCACCAAGCCTGCATACTTTTTCCCCAGCACAGCCACAGCTGGGCACTGTCATCCGCAAAGGAACATCTGTTCACTGCGCGGAACGGCCCTATCGAGGCGGTTGTTTTCCTGTGGTTGATGGGTCTGCTCTGCTAGACAGACTAGGGGTGATCAACAACAAACATTACCACATCCTTACTCTACGACGCCCTACCATATCACACACACACACACACACACACACACACACACACACACACACACTGCTACACTTCACACTGTCACACTTATCTCACGCTGACACACCTCACGCACACCCGACGGTAACATTTTCCCTACCGCATTTTTTAATAATAAGTGTGGCTCAACTGTGAAACAGGAGAAGAGAAAAGAAACTGATATAAAGAGACAATCTTTCTTGCCGTACTTACGGGAAAGATGACGTCAGGAAGTATCAGTTCGTGGGAAATGTTTAATAGATATTTTTTTTATGTTCAACCCACCATAACTCCTGGAGAATTCCACAGGAGGGTATCTGTAGCGTTCAGTAGGGTTCAGTGGCTCTTGCACACTGAGTATTCTCACAGTATGCATGGTTTTAATATGTGTATGTATAATTCTTCCATAAGGATGCTTGCCACCATCCACCAGCAGACAGTAACATGAAAAATAAATATGGGAGAGAGAAAAAAAATGGTAATACCTGGGATTATTGAGGTTATCAACAGTTTTCTAATTGCTCGAACCTGAGGGATTCCACGAAACTGAATGAAATCGTATGGTTGTAGCAACACAAGATATCAGCGTACTAAAGACCTTAAACCCCTGGCTGTGAATCTTTCTTTTTCTTTCTTTCTTTTTTTTTTTTTTTGCTTCATTCGGAAGATTTTTATTTCGCTTAGGAAGAGTCCCATCGTTATGAAGAAGTTAATGAAGGCCATATCTAACTCTTTCATTCTGAGAAGACTCTCAGTGGATGAATAAAATTACCTGAGGTTGTTATGAATGAAGCAAAAAGGATGTCACCGGATGAAAGGTCTTAATTTTCTGAAGACAAATGATACAGATAATAATCAAACACAAACTAAAAAAACAAAAGAGCGTGGTTGCAGTGAGCAATACACATGTAAATAAGGCGAGATATTTCTATGCAGAGTGACAGGTGAATAATCCTGCGGTATGAAGTCAGCAATAAAATAGCCCCAGGCTTGTGTTATATAGCTTCTTTGTCACATCACACCACAACACGTACACAACTGGGAACCAGATGGACAGAGAAGTTACAATTCCTGTGCAGCATTTAGCTCACAGACTACAAGAGTTTCGTCTGCAAAGCATAATCAGATGCTTTTCCACACCACAGCACACTACACCACACCGCATCACACCACGCAGAGGATAAAATATGACATGGACACAGATTTCGCCGTTTTTTTGTGGAACATTTAGCTTTCGGACTGATAGATCTGTCATATGAACAAAATCATCAGGTGCTCTGTCATACCCAACCAAAAGAATAACTAAACACAACGCAGAGATTTTTTTTTTTATTTGTTTGTATTTAACTTCTTGATTCCAGTGGCATATTTTTTGCATACTTTATTCATCTTACATCCTGACAATTATATTCTACTTAGGATAGGCCTCTCGTAGTGAAAATATTTAAAGGTGTCAGGCTTTTTATGGTTCGAAAATACTCTCCTGAGTTGAATGAAATCGAAATGAAATAGCAAGAGCACATAATAGAGCCATTATCATTATAACCATCATCATCATCATCATCATTATTATCACCACCACCATCAACATCAATACCTTTACTGTAACCCTACCTTTCACCCTTATGGAGTGGAGAGGCTTTAGAAACAGGAAAAGAAAGTATAATGGTAAAATAAATTATCAAACTTACCAGTGACGTGCCGTACCTCAATTCCCTCAACATTCAGATATTTTCACTCCAAGGAATCTACCTGAAAATGCATGCAAGTTGTATTACACCTGAACTAGTGGAGTGTGCGTGATTGCTGGTTGAGGCAAGGCAAATCATTTCCATCTCTTGTGGCAGTGCATATTCATTTTGCTTTGGCCAAACTCTCAAGCCTTAAAAATTTCACTGCGATGATGCCTTGCATGGAATTATTCTTCCCTCCTCCAGACGACTGTATTCACTACCACATGTCCGTGTGGCGGTAACACAAGGAAACTGAATAAGACGTGTTGGTAATAAAAGGGTTAATTTGAAATGAATCTGTAGGTACAGTACAAATGAATGTCGTGTTTAAAGTAGCTTTGAAGACTTCGTAACGCCTGTTCCTCACTGATCCATTTTGTTCATTACACCCTAATATTCCCTGGTATGTTATTGATGCAAATTATAGAGATATTAAAATGATATAAAGAAACGTCTGTGGATGCCGACATATAATATGCAATATAAACTGCTAAGGAAGCGGTGCTACGAAGCCTCCTATGCCACTTAGTAGGCTGCATGCTGCCATGAACGTTCGAAGGGCAAGGAAACATTCTATTCCTCTTTTCTAAGCATAATATCTATCTATCTATCTATCTATCTATCTATCTATATTGTGTGGTCATGAGCTTCCACCTCACACTTAAATAAAGATACGCCACATGCATTTCTCTAAGGAAAATAAATTCCAGTGTGTGGCAGAATCTTGACTCATGCATCGGAGGAACAAGTTTCACCCAGGAAGTGCAGCCAGGTTTACTGTGAAGATTTTCTTTCTTGGTAAATTATTTTATTTTCGGCTTGACCAAGTTCGGTATTGTACTACTACTACTACTACTACTACTTCTACTACTACTAATATAATGATCCATCCGTCCATCATCCAATCCTATGCCGCCCCATAGAGGAGCGTAGGAACCCGGGGCTAGGAAAGTTGGTCCTGACATTTAAGATGAGAGTGACCAGCCTCACTCATCTCTGAGTGGCATTACTTGAGCAATAAACCCCAACCACCCCATGGATATAAACCTACACAGGCTCAATCCGACTGGAGCACCTTAGTTATCGACTAAACCACCAGGCGCCATAAATTGGTTATATGGTAACCACCCAACGTAGTAAATGGTTTCCTGGTGTACAGGAAACCATATGGCTTGTCACTCAGTGCAGTCATCCATTGGCAGAAGGAAGAGGAAAGAATGAAGGAAAGAGTGGCAGAAGAGGGAGTGTAAAGTCACCCATAGGCAGAAGAAAGAGGAAAGAATGAAGGAAAGAAAGACAGAAGATGAAGGATGGAAAAGCGGAAAGGGGAGACACCTAATGCAATGCAGCACTACATGAGTGAGTGGATGGTGAGCTCCCCCACCTACCCTTTAATAATATAATGATGATGACGATAATAATAATAATAATAATAATAATAATAATAATAATAATAATAATCATAATAATCCATCCATTCATTCATCATCCAATCCTACATTGCCCCATGAGGAGCGTAGCAGCCCGGGGCTAGGCAGTTGGTCTCGACATTTAAGATGAGAGTGACCAGCCTCACTCATCCCTGAGTGGCATTACATGAGCAATCAATCTCGACCATCCCTTGGATATAAACCTTCACCGGCTCAATCCGATTGGAGCGCAATAATTACCCACTAAACCACCAGATGCCAAAAATTTGGCTATATGGTTACCACCCAGCGTAGTAAATGGTTTCCTGGTGTACAGGAAACCATTTGGCTTGTCACTCAGTGTAGAGTCACCCACAGGCAGAAGGAAAAGGAAAGAATGAAGGAAAGAAAGACAGAGGAGGGAGTGTCAAGCCACCCGTAGGCAGAAGGATGAGGAAAGAATGAAGGAAAGAAAGACAGAAGAGGATGGAAGGAAAGAAGGATGGAGGAGAGGAAGGAGCAGACACACGAGAGCAGCACTACGTCGAGTGAGTGGATGGTGAGCGCCCCCAATAATAATAATAATAATAATAATAATAATTATTATTATTATTATTATTATTATTATTATTATTATGAGGATATGGAGAATGTGAGTGCATTCAAGTACTTGGGTAGTGTGATGAGTAAGGATGGAACTTTGGGGGATGAAGTACGTGAAAGGGTACAGCAGGGAAGAAAGGTTGTTGGTACACTGAAAGCAGTGATGAGAAATAGGGAGGTGAGTATGGAAGTTAAGAAGTCACTGCATGATAGTATTGTGATCCCTACCCTGACGTATGGAAGCGAGGCGTGGACCTTGCAAGAGGGGAACAAGTCAAGAGTGAGAGCAGTGGAAATGAGTTACTTGAGAGGAGCATGTGGAGTGACGTGGAGGGACAGGTTGACGAATGAAGAAGTGAAGGAACGTTGTGGGGTAGATGTGGATGTGGTTGAAAAGATTAGGAGAAATACACTGAGGTGGTTTGGACATGTGGAGAGAATGGAGAATGAAAGACTGACTAAGAGGGTGTATGTAGGTGAGGTGGAGGGAGGGAGAGGGAGGGGTAGACCGAGGATGAGGTGGAGGGATGGAGTTGAGAGGTATATGAGGGAGGGAGGGTGAGTTGGAGGGAGGGGAGTCAAATGGTGGGTGACAGAGTGACTTGGAGGCGTTTTGTCTGCGGCCACCCTTTGCGGGATTAGGACGTAGCGCTATAGATAGATAGATAGATAATTATTATTATTATTATTTATTACTATTATTAATATTATTGTTTCATTATTATTATTATTATTATAATTATTATTATTATTATTATTATTGTTATTATTATTATTATTATTATTATTATTATTATTAATGTTACTATTATTGTAATGACTACTATTATTGCTAAAATATTTCTATTTATTATAAATATTATACATAATACTTTAAACAGATTCTCTCTCTCTCTCTCTCTCTCTCTCACTGTGTGTATATATATATATATATATATGTATATATATATATATATATATATAGATAGATAGATAGATAGATAGATAGATAGATAGATAGATACAAATATATAGATAGATAGATAGATAGATACAAATATATAGATAGATAGATAGATAGATAGATACAAATATATATATATATATATATATATATATATATATATATATATATATATATATATATATATATATATAAATATATATATATATATATATATATATATATATATATATATATCTATGCCCTGTGTGAGACGAGTGGGTGGTGGTGTAAAAATGGGAAGTGAATGATGGCATGAGGAAGTAAGTATGGCTGTGGCTGAAAAGAGACGTGCATATGAAGTGTGGCTGCAGAGGAAGGGTAAGGTTTCATATGAGAGGTATAAGGAAAAGAGGAATAGGTCGAAAAGGGTCGTGCGTGATGCTAAAGTGGCAGTAGATGAGAGGTAGGGTAGGCAGTTGACTGAGGATTTTCAAAAGAAAAAGAAAATGTTTTGAAAGGAGATGAAGAGGGTGCGAGGGGGGACAATATGGGATGGACGATTTAGTAAAAGCAGAGGATAGAAGGAGATTAACTGAGATGGATGCAATAATGAAGAGGTGGGCAGCGTATTTTGAACGATTGTTGAATTATAGAGGAGGAAAGGGAGGATGAGATTGTGGCAGCTGGAAGGGTGCAAGGAATAAATGTGTTGGGAGAGTTGAATGATTCTTTGATTACGATGGAGGAAGTGCAGGAGGCAGTAAAGGAGATGAAAACAGAGAAAGCTGCAGGTATGGATGGGCGTGCTGTGGAATTCCTGAAAGGTGGTGGAGAGACTACTGAGTGGCTATTAAAAATACTGAATGTGTGTCTTGTGAACAGTATGGTGATGATTGACTGTGCAAGTATGTGTGTGGTTCCGTTGTATAAAGGTAAGAGTGATAAGTATGAATATACTAGTTTTAGGGGTACAAGTCTGTTAAGTGTTGTAGGAAAGGTGTATGGTAGAATGTTGATTAAGAGAGTTAGAGAGGGTACAGAGGGAGTGATTGGTGATGAGCAGTGTGGCTTTAGGAGAGGGAGGGGATGCATGGATCAGGTGTTTGCTGTGAGACAGGTGTTTGAGAAGTACTTAGCAAAAGGTAAGGATGTGTTTCTTGTGCTCGTGGATTTAGAGAAAGCGTATGATTGAATTGATAGGGAGGCTTTGCGGACTGTTTTGAGATTGTATGGACTAGATGGTAGGTTATTAAAAGGACTGAAATTTTTTTTTTTTTTTTTTTGTATGTTACCGACTCTGGGTATAGGCTCCACAGCCTGCTTTCAAGGCCCAGCAGTCCTCCTACGTACCGCACACCTCTACATGTAAATAGTAAAGCGTGCGTTAGAGTAGGAAATACCGTGGGTGTTTGGTTTCCGGTGAGAGTGGGGCTGTGGCAGGGATGTGTGATGTCAACTTGGTTGTTTATTATTTATATGGATGGAGTTGTAAGGAAGGTGAATAAGTGAGTGTTAGGTGGAGGTTTGAGTCTGGGCAATGTTGACTGTAAAGAGTGGAATCTGACTGCTGTTTGTGGATGATACTGCACTGGTGGCTGATTCGGAGTAGAGATTGAGACAGTTGGTAGAGGAGTTTGGAAGGATTTCTGAAAGGAGGAAATTGAGAGTAAATGGGAATAAGAGTATAGTGATGAAGAGAACGAGGTTGGTATATGGTAGGAGGATGAATGTAGTTCTAAATGGTGAATTACTTGAGGAGGTAGAGTGTTTTAAGTATTTAGTGTCACATGTTGCTGTGGATGGAAGACTAAATGTAGAGGTGAAGTTTAAATTGAATGAAGTAGAAAAGGTGCTGAGAGGAATGAAAAGAGTGTTTAGATGTTGTTCGCCTGTAGTGGATGTAAGGAGATGGCTGTATGAGGGTGTAGTGGCACCAACAGCATTATATGAGGCTGAAACATGGAATACAGGTGTAGCAGAGAGGAAGAGTTTGAATGTAATGGAGATGAAGTATCTGAGGAGAGTGTGTTGAGTGACGCGTATGGATACAATGAGAAATGATAAAGTGCGAAGGAGAACTTGAGTTATGCGGGAGATGGCTGAACGAGTTGAACCGAGTGTTGCGATGGTTTGAGTTATATGATATTTGGGAAGTTTTTGTGAAGCAAACGTAATCACACACAAGGGACACTCACTTAGCATGACGAAGTTCCTTGTTAATCAGGTAGTACGTTTTCATTATGTAAATATTGCAAAATTTGGGCGATTGAAAATTTTTATTTGACTTTCCTTCCCATCAAACTGTTTTATTTGACCAAGGATTAGCCTCACTGTGAAGGGATGAATTTACAGCAACAGACAAATAAGTCAGTAAAATAAGAAGCCATTATGTTGGGTAGAAATATGTGTTTTGCTTATGTATGGGATTAATTTTTGTGTATGCATTTTATTTACAAGTTAGAATAAGCTACATTACATTAAGATTAGGTTAGGTTAAGTTTGGGTTGTTTGTATTAGGCGTAGTTGTAGAGCCACACAAATTCCCACAAACCCCGATAAACATCCATCTGGCTCAGGACACGAAATAGTTAAAAATGAGATAACTGCTGGTGCCTTTTCCTTAATCCACCCCTCCCCTACACACACACATTCTCTCTCTGCTTCATTTTCTGATTCTCCTTTTTCTCCCTCCCTCTTTGTTCATTTAATTGACTCTCTCTCTCTCTCTCTCTCTCTCTCTCTCTCTCACACACACACACACACACACACACAGCAAGTAAAATCCCGATGGCTCATACGATAAAACGAACAAGGCAGGCACAGCCCCACTCAAGGCCAGGCCAGGCTTGTCAAATCATACTGACACGGTCATTTGTATGCACTTCTTATCTACCCATGTACCCGCCTTCATAATAATGCCCGATGCATTAAATCCCAGGATGACAGTGCTGACAAGGGTGAATTATAAGAAGGTAAAAACAAAGACATACACATCAGCCAGGCAGTTGCCGAGGGTTGTATAAGAGTGTGTTGTTGGGCATGTGTTAGGCTTTATTTTTTAAGACAAGCTGTAAGTTGTACTGGCAGTGCAAGTTTATGGGGAGGGGGAATGACTGATGGGTCAGATGTCGTGGTGGATGAGGTTTTTGGTGGATTATTTATGTCACTGGAGAGAGAGAGAGAGCGAGAGAGAGAGTAGGAGCCAAGTTAAAGTATAAAAAAAGGGGTGATATGACAGGTGACTATGAGACGTGTACAGAGAGACAGAAGGACAAGAAATATTACATACGCAAGAAACACTTCAGAAACACATGATAGAAAGAATTATACTAATCCAGTCCGACATGCGAACTGAAAAGTGAAATTATCGTGAATAGTTTTTGCTTGAGTATAGTATAACTAAAGGAACAGACGAACCTGATTTAAGTCACCCTTGCGTATATTTGTGTTTATGTACGTGTGTTCGTGTGCTTGCTTCTGTATGTGTGTGTGTGTGTGTGTGTGTGTGTGTGTGTGTGTGTGTGTGTGTGTGTGTGTGTGTGTGTGTATAAACAACGCGCAGCGCCTCTTGCATTTCAAATAAATGGCGAAAATGTAAACTGGTGAAAAATTTTACCTACCATGGAGGTGTGTTCACAAATAAACGTAACATCGATGCAGAAGTCCTTGTGCGAATCCACGACACCTCAGCTTCTTTTGGGCGTCTTAGATCCAGTGTCTTTGAAAGCACGAACTTGAGAATCAAGACGAAAGTATTATTATACTATACTTTTATAGCAAATGCTCAGACGACGTTGCATCCATTGTGCCACCTCACCACGCCTTCCCCCGCGCTATACGGGCATCTGGTAATGCTTATTACTGGACTGTCACACTGCCATATTGCAGGGCTTCTGCCTATCTGAATTCTTTTATTCCTCGAACTGCATCTCTTTGGAACTCGTTTCCTCAGACTGGTTTCTCCCCAAATTTCAACCCACGGCTGTTCAAGTCCAGCTGTTGCAGATTGTTTATGAATGGAGGACACCTGTAATTCCCGCCGTCACTAACCCAAGAGTTGCCAGTGATCGCCAGCTAGGTCAATATGGAAGTCGGGCTACTCATGCAGAGACCACAGAAGTCGCATATCTTTAAAAATCTGTCCCGTGATGGTTCTTGATATACCGTACATAAGTTCTTCATGATATTATTCTTTAGTAGTTATACTAATTTCCTAGATTTGCTTTAATGCGATAAATGCAGGAAAACGTTACTATAGAAGCCGTGAAAGCACGCGGGAGTGACAGCATTCATCTCATATTTACAAGTTTCTAGCAGCAACTTTGTTTTGAAAACCATATAATTAAGTTTTCTAAAAGAACACTGCTTCATCTCCAAAATGCTCAAGAAAATCTATAAAGTTTTTCATATGAAAATTGACCAACCTTTAAAGTTGAAATCGTGCAGAGACGAGACCGCTGGCCGAAATCCGACGATGCCGAGGGCTAAGTCTATTAATACCAAGTCGGATCACTTGCTTCTAAAACTCGTCCAAGTTGGCGCAGGGGGCGGAGCATCGGAGTGACGTCGACTGGCTGGCACGAACGAATTACGAAACCCCAGCTGGTTCAGTCGACGCATGACCATGGTGGTGAGTGTATGCTTGCTCCACTCACCATATCATGACACATTTTCAGTCTGCAGAAGTGAGGGAAGGGACTGAAATGTGTGAGGGAAGGTGTAGGGGTGTGAGGGAACCTACTGCTTTATCATAAGGTTAACCCGCCCCGTCCCGACCACTTTTTCACCACTGGTACCCCCCAATCCCGACCATTTTTGGACCCAAATTTTTTTTGCTAAAACTTTCGCTTTTGGTCAGAAACAATGGTCAATCACCAAGAAAGTGTTCACCGGGGTCCATAAGTGGCCTAAACAGGTATACCTTCGTTACACCTGGTACCGTGTTCTGTGTAGGTGGTCTGTGGCTCTCACGTTTTCTATGGTATTATAAGTCTGGGAAACCAATGAAAGTAAGTAGATATGTATTTATTACAAACATAAAAACATGTGATACAAGAGTAAATTGGATTTTATACAAAAATAGAGCTGAAATAAGCATTGTACCATCGTGCGAACCGAGCAAAATCGGCCAGACTGGTCACGATGAATCGCTAACATTCTTGAATCATGATACATATCATTTTTTCTACTTACATAATACATCTCCAATAACATTATACCATTTTACATTTTACTGAACTGTTTTTACGGATTCACAGGCCTTTCGATAACATTTAGCGTAATGTTAGTGCTTATTTACGTAGTGAGTGAACTCGCTGTGACCGTTGTTTCAACTTGTATTGTGTTTTTTCAACTTACATAATACTTTCCTAATAACATTATACACTTTTCCACTTTTGAGAACTGTTTTGAGATAGTTTCAGGCCTTACGTAAATATTTAGCATAATAATAGCGCATAATAACACAGACGGTGAAGTCGCTATGACTACTATTTCAACTTACAACCTATTTTTGTACTTATATAATACTTCTCCACTAACCTTGCACATGTTTGCACTTGATATAATTGCTGTCACATAATTGGAGACCTTACTATTCTACTGAGCGTCATATTATCTCATAATTACACAGTGACTGTTATCGTGATATCGTTTGTTTCATCTTACACAAGTATTCAACTTATAAATTACTTTCCTACTAACATTACACCCTTTTCCACTTTATATCATTCCTATCACATACTTACTGACCAGAATGTTCTACTGAGCATAATATTTTCGCAGATTTACACAGTGGGTGTACTTGTGACATCATTTGTTACAACAATTGTTACAGCCATGGGGGTGCGGGTGCAGTGTGTGGGTCTGTCCTGGGCATGCCTGGCGATTATTTCACGTGCCAGCTCCCTCACAAACCCCTCAAAGGTCTCTGATACGCCTGTTGTCATGGCGTGCAGGTAGTGTGCTTTCAGGACCGTGATGTCGAGCAAGTGGAAAAAGAGCTTTTTGTACCACTTCATCGTGGTCCTGGCACAGTCAACACTGGAAATCATCGGGTCTGACTGATCCACTTGCCTCATGTTCAGATTATAGTCCAGTATTTTTCAAATTATACGTTACTTTCCTGCTAACATTACACCCGTTTCCACTTTATATTCTTGCTATCACATATTTACTGACCAGAGTGTTATACTGAGCGTCATATTTTCGCAGATTTACACAGTGGGTGTAGTTTTGATATCACTTCTTTCAACTTACACTATATCTCAACTTATACATTACTTTCCTGCAAACATTACACCTGTTTCAACTTTATATAAGACTTAGCACATACTGACTGGCCTTACCATTATACTGAGCGTCATATCGCCATCCCACACAGTTTCAGTAGTGTAGGAAGTTATGGTACTTTTTGAAACATGGCTGAAGGCACAACGCAACATTGCACTCTACACACTCGTACCTTGTGTCTTTTCTCTGAGTGGCTAGTCTGACTGTCGAGTGCTTGCATACATGGCAGCGGCGCTGGGGTTTACGATGGTTTGGTTCGGAAGGGATTGTGCTAGGATAGTGGCGTCCTGCGAGGCGTAGGGGAGTCTGGGCAGCCATGGGGGTGCGGGTGCAGTGTGTGGGTCTGTCCTGGGCATGCCTGGCGATTATTTCACGTGCCAGCTCCCTCACAAACCCCTCAAAGGTCTGTGATACGCCTGTTGTCATGGCGTGCAGGTAGTGTGCGTTCAGGACCGTGATGTCGAGCAAGTGGAAAAAGAGCTTTTTGTACCACTTCATCGTGGTCCTGGCACAGTCAACACTGGAAATCATCGGGTCTGACTGATCCACTTGCCTCATGTTCAGATTATAGTCCAGTACAGACTCGGGTTTCCAGACGTTGCACCTCCTCTCGCTACGGTGATCAACGGAGTCTGTGCGTTGCATCAGGGGGCTGTGTACAGTTGATAGGAGGCAAACTTCCCTGTTGTGGTTCCACAGGGTGGCAAGGATGTTATTTTCCTGGAAGAAAACCACCTCGTTCTTGTCAAGTTTCCTCCCTATCTTGACCATATGGCGACGGTTTCTCTTGACTGTACCACAGACTCCGGTGTCATGTTGGTGGAGGAACCTAGCGAGAAGAGGGCTAGTGTACCAGTTGTCCAGGTACAACACATGACCACGATGAAGGTACTCCTCTATCATTGTCTTCACCACGGCCCCTGAGAGTCCTATACTACGATCTTCTGTTATATCTGTCTGTGTGCCCGTGTACAAGACTATGTCTTGCACATAACCAGTCTTACAGTCACACATAACAAAGATCTTGAACCCGAAACGGTGTCTCTTGCTGGGTATGTACTGGCGAAAGGAAATATTGCCTCTCCACAACACAAGACTCTCGTCTATGACAAGGTCTCTGTAAGGATAAAATGAGGAGCGGAACATTTCCCGTAAATGATCAAATACCAGCCTAATTCTCCTCATTTTATCAGTGTTATTTGCATTAGCTGGATCTTCTGCATCAAAAAAGTGGAGGCGGGCGAGAATCTGTTGAAATCTATTACGACACATCACCTTTCCAAAGAAAGGTGTGAGGATCATTGGGTCAGTTGTCCAGTATGCGGGAATTTGGTTTTTTCTTACACACCCATCAAGAGAACCAGGGCAAAACATAAGAACATCTCAGAAATTGTCACAGGAGAGTCATATTGCTGGGAATGCCTGCTCGTTGTTCCCAAACGTTCACTTTCACGGCGCTGTGTTCGTGAAAATAGGTTTGTCTGTTCCACTATGCGCCCCACAAACGCCTCCCCAAAGAACAAGTGGAAGAAATCCACCCCAGTGGAACCCGCATGCACACCTGGAGCCGTGCAACCAGACCGCCACTCCTCAGTGAAAGGGTGAATGATGGGAGTAAAATTACTCCCATCTTCCCAGTTCCACGAGCCACCACCATCTCCAGCCACGTCCCCATCGTCGCCTTCGTCAGGGTGGGGAGGTGAGGGTGGTGGGGGAGGTTGGGGAGGTGGAGAGCGGCACCTTTCATCACTTGCACTTCTCTTCCCTCTCCCTTTTCCTTTACCCTTTCCCTTTCCTTTCCTTCCTTTCCCCACATCCTGGGGCTGTGGGGAGGAAGTTTGGGAATATTGTGGGGCGAAAGACGTGCTGGGGAGTGGCTCCACCTCCTCTCCCCTAGGCCTACGTACACCACGTGCTCGTGCAGCCTCCCTCACACCACTTTCCCTTTCACCCTGCACTCCCGCCACGCCACTTTCCCTTTCACCCCGCGCTCCCACCACACCACTTTCCCTTTCACCCCGCACTCCCACCACAACACTTTCTACTTCCCCAGACAAAACACTTGGACCATACCTTATTTGTCTTCTCGCCCCACCTTCTGATCCTTGGGGTGAGATTTTCTCCTACCCCAACCACGAGGCGATATCACATCCTAAGCCGCCGTCATCGTCATGGTCCTCATCCTCGTCCTCATCAGAATCTCTCTCTAGGGGATGGAGAGAGGTCCGTGCAGGTGGTTGGGGTGCAGGCTGGCCTTCCCTTGCCTTACGATATGTCACATACCGCTTTTTCCGGGGCGAAGGGACCTCCTCATCACTGCTTGTTATTTCCTCCTAAGGCTGGACGTAATCTCGATCCACCACATCATCATCAAGTGGAGAATCACTATCTCCAGTGAAGGCCTCCAGGGCGGATGCTATTTCGTCGTCTGGGAGACCTTTATGCTCCACGTCTGATCTGGGTCACTGCTAACAGGTGAGTGACTGAGACAAGGGCGAGCGCGGGTCACGCGGGGTCTGGGACGCTGCCAGCCTGGCGGCAGGTAGGGGAGGCTTGGGTAGGTGGGCGAATCGAAAATCTCGCGCGAATTTTGAAAATTGTGGAAATTATGAACCTTGCAATTGCAGGACGTTAAAGTACGTCGACGGGATTGGCAGTGACAAAACGTGAGGACGTGGAAGAACGTCGACGGGACGCCGCGGGTTAAACGAGTCCGCATTTCTTCCCGTTCTTTGTTTTCCCTTATTATAAACGTTTAATTTGAGTCTGCCCTTTTATACACTTTCCCTTATTTAAGCCAATGACATCACACAAGCCACGCCTCCCTGCGCCTTGATGGAAAGTGAACCGACTTGGTATTAGTAAACTTAGGCCGAGGGCTCCAAAACACCATACAAAAAGTCTAACCAGCTGAGGTTTTGTGTACACTGAACAGGGCATTCCTCTAGACTTCAGGAAAAACTTCAAATCTAGGCAATGTCCATTATTCTGTGCAGTGGTTTTCCATGATCTTTATACAGCAGGTCCAGCAAGGCAGTAGACACACGTGAGTCTGTTATTGTTTTTGATCATTACATTCGATCTTCAGCCTTGTCATGCTATATTTCTTAATGAAGAATCGTTACATATTTCTCATAACACTATTTATTTTTATTTTGAGGGACAAATACATGAAAAGGATGTAAAACAAAGCTTATCGATATTTAAGGAAGGAAAGAATAATAACCGTCCCAATACGGAGATGGTAGACTCAGCCCACCAATTTTTTATTCTGTTTGACTATATTAAGGCCTATCTTCCTTGTAGTGGTGAGTAAAATAATGTTGTTATAATTTCCCCCTCTCTTTTAGTGACAAAGTGGGCACATAAAATGAACGGGGTTTGGTTGACCGACTTTGATGTCGAAAATTAAATTATCTGGTGAACAGTGGCATTTTTTCCTTGGTTAGTGACATCGGGAATTAGGTGTATGGATTATTTTTGAAAATTCTTTTGTTTTCCCGTCCTCTGTTCTGTTATTTACAAAATATAAGTAAATACAGCTGTATGCTCCTTCATCCTCTTGTACAGTGCTTGATCCTGGACTACTTACTAGCATCACATCAAACAGCTTGAGTCTTGTCACATCTGATGCTGACAGCGCATCCTAGGACTCACACTGGAGGATAAAGGCCTTCGCTCACAAGTTTTCCACCGAGCAAAGTCAACCAGCACAGAATCCATGCTGTCTAAAAAGCAGCTTAGATGGGTCGGGCACAAATTCTGCATGCCTGAGCACTGCCTTCCCCGCCAGGTTCTGTTTGGTTAACTCCCTGCAGCACGTTGCAGCCCAGGGGGACAGAAGAAGAGATATAAAGATCATATAAGGACAACTCTGAAGAAATGTAACATCATACCAAAAGTTTCAGAAACCAATGCCTCTAACAGGAAACAATGGGCAGCCCTCTGCAGTGAAGGAAACGTTCATCTCGCAAAAGCTTGGAACCTGGCCAGAGAAGAGCGTAGACAACGGAGGCACGACCAAAGCAGAGTTCTCCCAGCAAACTTGGACTTGACATTCCAACTGTAGGGAACCAGAATTGGTCTGCACAGTCACGCACGGTGGCATCAAAGACTGAGAAACACACCATCTTATTGAGTATAGTAGCCGTCGTCTTCCGTAGTAGGAGAGCTTTAAGTAGTGTGTGTGTGTGTGTGTGTGTGTGTGTGTGTGTGTGTGTGTGTGTGTGTGTGTGTGTGTGAGGGGCGGGGGATAATTAGGTGTCGCTATAATCATATTCTAAATCATCATATCTTGGATATATGGATTCATGGATAACAGAGTGTGCTGAGAGGTAAGTTCCTGGATAATGTAGTGTTTGCATAACTAGGTCGTCAGAGAATCTTTTTTAAAATTAAAACATAATTAACAATAAAGTTGGATTGGCGCATTACCTGGTGGTAGTCTGCAGTACCCCAGATCCTCTCATTTACTCCATCCCGTATTTTGCTTCAACATTTCATTTTATGAGGGGCAGTGGTACGAGGCACCGAAATGTCCGGACCATTTAGTAAACATGTACTGTACAACAAACAAGCTGTGCAGCGAGAAATGCTGCCGCTTAATAATGAAGATGATCCAGTATTTGGATAATCAAATATCTGGATGATAAGAAAAAAGGATAATCCAGGCACCTCCATTTTCGTGGGTGGCCATATCACTGTGCCAGTGACAGTCGCTGAGCTGCTTGTATTGGTGGGGAAATTCTGAAACGATGTCCTAACTGGGGCTGAGTGGCTGCTTTGCAGGATTCCTGTCTGTTGTCCGTGCCACCCGCGCTCATATCCTCCCCCCCTCCTCTTCATCTCTCTCTCTCTCTCTCTCTCTCTCTCTCTCTCTCTCTCTCTCTCTCTCTCTCTCTCTCAGAGATGGTGAAGGGGAGACGCAGACAAGATAGCTCGGTCGATTTAGTACTAGTCTCACATGCAGGCACTCTGTGGAATGGGTTTGACTTTCACTGCCTGCCACCAAGCTTGTAGGGTGGACACTTACAAGCTACTGCCTCTCCACAACAATGAGTGTTAATAACTTATACCTTATCACCGTCGACTACCAATGTCTACTTTTTTACCATCTGCGTCTTGATTCACTCCTACATCCCTCCTAACCTACATTATACCTCCATTCATTGCAAATGCGTTATGATTCACCATCTGAGCCTTGTGTCCATCGAAATCTCCTCCTAACCTATACTTTAGCGGTGTCTACTATCTCTATCTTCAGTTTCACTCTCTTTGCCTTGTATCTATTATACCCTTCACCTAAGCTTCACCTTACCACTGTCTACTTCCACTTTCTTTTGTTCCACCGTCAGTGTCTTGTATCCGTCCTACCCTCCACCTAACCTACATAAATTGTAACTTCCATCATCTTCTCTATACTGTCTGTGTTTTGTATCTATCCTATTCACCACCGAACCTACACCGCACCACTATCGACTGCCACTATCTTGTTTCACGGTCTGTTCTTTGTGTCTGTTCTATCCTTCCCCTATCAACTTTATGGCTTTATGCATTTAATGGAGAGGAAGAAAAGGGGCGGGGTTGGTAGTGAGAGGTGGAAGAAGGAGAGAAGGGAAAGAAGGAAGGGAGTGTCGAGTGTCTCTGCAACTCTTACGAAAGAAGTGTGTAATATGAGAGGGTAGTGAAGAAGGGCAAGAGAACCGAAACAGTGTAATTATAGGGTAAGCGAGCATGAGTCAACACAGAGTACGAGGAAAGAAATTATAGCAATGAGAGAGAGAGAGAGAGAGAGAGTTATAATACTTTAGCTGTGACACAACTAAGGATGCTTATTTTTTTATCACCTCATTTCATGGGAAGAGAAGTGTGTATATAGCAGTAGTAGTTGTAACCCCTGGTTCATCTGAATGTGAACCCAGTAGACTGCAGATTGAAGTTGCCCCCCCCCCCCGCTCTTGTAATCCACCATCTCTCTGTCAGGGGATAGGGAGGGAGTTGAGGGATGCTTGCATAACCAGGCAGCTGAGCCCCCCAGCTACGTCGGTGCCACCCAGCGAAGGCTCCCCTCATCAACATCAAAGAAGTGTGTATGAAGCTGGGAGGTGAAGGCGCAAAAGGAATTATATGACGTGATATGAAAAACAAAAAAAGAAAGTACGAAGGAGACTGGGCAATTAATTTGTCGTGGTGCGAGAGAAAAAAAAAATTAATATATGACTCAATGAAAACTGAGCTGGGTCGTAGAGTGAATAATGAATGAGCGAAAGAAGTAAAAAAGGGTGCAAGTAGAAGACAAGATAGAAAGGACTAGACGAAATGAAGGAACGGAAGAAGGAGGAGAGAAAAGAAGAGAAAAAGAGTAAGAAGCAAAGTTTAAAAGTAGGGAGGATGAAGGAATGGAGAGGGAAAATGGAGGGATGGAAAAATAATGGGCCGAAGAAATAAACGCGAGTAAAGGGTGAGACTGTAAAACGGAGGATGGAAGGAGACGAAGAGATAGAGTGAACAAATGGAGGGACTGGAAAAAAGAAGAATGGGAGAAGCAAAGGAAAAAAGAAAGAAATGAGAGTATGGATGGATCGAGGATTAATGACGGTGGAAAAGGAAGTAGTAAGAAGGGAAAAGAACGAAAGGGAGGAATGACAGAAGTGGAGGAAGAGAAAGAGAATAAAAAAGGTGGACCGGATGATAAGATTACTGAAAAGAAATTCCCGAAAAGAATAGTGTTAAAAGCGAAATATGAAAGAGGGAAAGAGAGGGCAGTGGTGAAAAGAACAGAAAGAAATAATGGTGGGAAGACTGAAATTCCAATGGGAGATTCTCAGAAGTCTTTTACGATGAAGTCCCTCTCTCAGATTAGCTTTTGCAGGATGGCCAACGACGTTAGAATGTTTCCCTCTCTTGCGTTCTTTCGTAGAACAGAATTGTGGTAACGGGAGGAAAACTGTCAGAGTTGTTATCTGTTTTGGATGGAAGGACAAAAAGAAGGATGAGAAGCTTTCGATGTCTCCAGTTATTCCTGTAAAAACCAATCACGGTTACGACAGGGACTCGATCCCACCTCAGGTCCCGATGGCATTATCGACTGAATAAAATTGCCTGCTGGTACATGGAACAAAATAATAAGAGCAGTCTCGAGCATGAGAGGGTTGATGGTATGAGAATTAACACTCTCCGGCTCCTGTGATCGCTCTCAGTGAAATAAAATGGCTTGGCGTTAAGTGGAATGAAAAACTAGAGAGGAAACAGTTACAAAAGCGAGAAGATAATAATTGTAATGGGAGATGTGGTGAAATGAGGAAATCAAGTGTTGGGAAAAAGGAGCGACAGAGGAAAGGAAATAAGAAAGAGAAAGGGGACAGGGAAGGAAAGAAATCAGTTGAAGGAGTAGGGGAGGGAGGGAGGATGGATAATAGTAATACTGTGGAAAGAGGGAAAGGAGGCAGATGAAGGGGACCAAAAGAGGGAATGAAATGAGAAAAAGGAGGGAAGAGAAGACAAAAATGGAGGAATGTAATGGGAAAGATAGGCAGAAGGGAGAAAGAAATGATAGATGAGAGTAAAGAGAGAGAGAAGAGGAAAAAGAACAAGTGACTAGGGGAATGAAAAATGGAAAGGAATAACTGAGAGAGAGAGAGAGAGAAAGAGAGAGAGAGAGACAGACAGACAGACAGACAGAGACAGAGTCAGAGAAGTAAGGTACACAGAGACAGAAACTCATCCAAGTATCAGTATCAGAGGGAGGCAGGTCACCAAGGCCGTGGGAGAGAGAGGAAGGGAGTGAGAGGGGAAGGGGAGAGTGAGAGAGTGACGGATGAAAAACAAGAGTGAAATAGGAATATTTTTTTTGTATGCATGACTAAAGAAGAGAAAGGGAGAGAGAGAGAGAGAGAGAGAGAGAGAGAGAGAGAGAGAGAAGTAAGAGCAGGGTATGAATAGCAAGGAGGAGAAGAAACGACAATACATATTCTGTTGAAATAACTCGAGGAAATTATTGTATCTAACCGATTAGGTGAGAACGATTACATTCAGTTGATGTATATAATGAAACAGTCACATAAATAGGCAGATAATGAAAAAGGCATATAGAAAGAGATATAGACAGACTGACAAACAGACAGACAGACAAATCGATAGATAGATAGATAGATAGATATAATAGATAGGCTTATAGATAGATCAGTATAGATAGTAGGTATAGTTACAGGGACAGTCAGACGCACAGACGAAGCGACAGGCAGACAGACAAAGACAGAGACGCATTGTAGACAAACTTATAGACAGATAGTCGATACATAAATACACAGTAACGGCAGATGGTCCCACGAGTTTCCTTGGCATAATTTAAATATACTTAGAAAGCGGGAAACATTTTCGGTAAGATTATTGATACGTATTTCTGAGCGGGATCTGGAAAAACGGGTTCCACTATTGTTATAATTACCACCCTTTGTTATGTGATCTCTCTCTCTCTCTCTCTCTGCTTTACTCCATCCACCCACCCTCCTGTTTGTATGTTTGGTTGTGTCAGTAAGAGTAATGTTCCTGGACACCCCCACCCTTTCCGTTATCGCCCTCACCCCACCACCCATTAACCCCACTACACACTTTTTCCACCATCAACCCTCTACATACCTCTTCCGTCATCACCTTCTCACCCCTCTACTCATCCTATCTGCCTCATCTCCTCACCTCACTACACACCTCTTCAACCATTATCCCTCATCCCTCCCACAACCTTTACCCCTTTCCCCCCTCACTGCATTACTTACCATTTATGCCTCACCCCCTTACCTCTCTGCAGCCTATCCCCCTCGTCCCCTCAAGACACCCTTCGCCTCACCCACTCACCCCTCTAACTGCCTCTCCGTCTCACCCATAGAGGTATCCTACCTCTATGGTCTCACCCCTTCACTTCTCTCTAAACATCGTCTGCCTCCACACCTTCAGCACTCAACACACCCTCGCATCTCTCTTTCATTCCCTTCCTTCATTTCATTATTTTTTTTTATCTTTTCGACTTTGTGCGCGAGTGCTGAATGGTCCCTCTACGTAGGTGGCCAAAATTATAATTTAATCTCTAGATTATACTGTGAAGACCTAAAACAGTGTATTTACCGTTTACTTTTTTCCTCCTCTTTTTCCCTTTTTTTTCTTCTTCTTTTTCTGCTACTACTACTACTACTACTACTACTACTATGCCGCTTTCTTCCAAACACTTTTACAAAAGTGGCGTCATTCCTTCATTTCTTTACCAGTTCAATTCACAGCTGGCACAGCTGTTCTATGGACAAAACCTCCCTCCCCGCTGTTTTTAATTTTCAGTAAGGCATTTAATGGGATCGAAGGCCATACCATGCAAACACACCCATTTTCCGATCCTACGTTCTTGTATGTTTATTAATCAGAGGCAGCTTGCACACAAGTATGTCAGTGTTTTTTTGCCGTGTGGAGACCAACCTGTGTTCCCTTGAGAATGTTGGCAATCTTTTCTAGAATGAAATACACATCCTCTCACTCCCCATCTACGTGTGTGTGTGTGTGTGTGTGTGTGTGTGTGTGTGTGTGTGTGTGTGTGTGTGTGTATGTTCATCTATGTTTGTTTCTAGGGAGCTTATTATTTGTGTATACATGCTGTGGTGAAAAGGGTTTAAATGTGGGAGTCTGAGGTCAAGAGGAGGCGTGGAAGACCAAGAACATGGCATGATATGGTAAATGAATAATCGATATATGAAAGTGCAGGAAGCAATAGACAATGCTAAGGTGAGAAATGGATGGACGAAGTATTTATGGAGACGCACAAGACAAGGGTTGCACCCCCTATTTGTAACTTTCCAGTGGATGGAGTGGCCTATATCTACTGACAATATGAAACATATTTGGGTGGATTATGAGGTCAGTGAGATGGAGCTAAGCACTTCAAGGGCTTGAATGTTGAGTAAATGGATGTGGGGCTTACATTACTAATTAGTTATACAGGTTTTGTGATTTCCTGTTCATATTTCTTGATCTCTGTCCATGTACTAATGATAAAAAGGTACTCTTTGTTCTGTTGGTCAGTGTTCTTCGTTATCCCCATACATATTGTTATAGTCCATTTCCATCTTGCTACTTTTCCATTTTTCAATGTTTTGTTTTCCTTTTCTCAGCTCAGTATAACCTATTTTCATTTCATTACATACATTTGCAACTCACTGTATTCAGAAGTTATTCTTGTTGATTCCGACTTTTTTCCATTCACATTTTCCTTGTGGGCCCTTATTTACCTCGTGGTACTTTCCCGCTCTGGGCTTTAGGAGAGTAATAACACGGTCGTCACTCTCTTAATTGTTGCCGGCTGAGCCTGAGCTGCTCCGTGATGAGTAGAAGGGAGGGAGATAAAAAAAAAAAAAAGCTTCCCGAACACACACACACACACACACAATCTAATTAAAACACTCAGAACTGGTGTGGTAAGTAGATGTACTTTTCTGGCGTCAGTCAGGCCTAATAATAGAGCAGCTGAAGCGTGGTAACATCATTATTATCGTAAAATTGTTCCTTATTCTTCTTAATCAATTACCTACCAATGGCTATCTTTTTTTTCTTTCTTTTTTTTCGATCCTTACATTACTTTGGGTTAAACAGTAATAAGTCGAACCTGTTGTGCAGTATAGAAACTTAGAAATACGAAGAATGACTACAATATATATATTCAGTGTATACATGCTCAGCACACAACACGTAATCTTAAAACCCATTCTTTACCCCATGAAATCAGGGGCTAGAAGAATGATTCTCGAGTTATTTAATCTTTAAAATGAAAATAGCTGCTATAGCTGTCGTGGTTTTTGGACAGGAAAAAAGAGAAAACAGTATATCTATACTGTACGATATCAGTACCTCTTTCTTACAATATCAGTACATCTTTCTTACATAGACGCCACTCTATGCTGAATTTATTTTCCCCTTCACACCACTAACATTTTTTTTTTTTTCACTACAATCACCCAACTAGTAATATTCAACGACTTTGTTCAACTACTGTACGAGTTTAGAGGGAGTTAAGACCGTATCTTAACTTTTCCAGATCAAAAGGTATTACATTATGTTTAAAAAATCGCGTGGTAATAGCAACAGTAATAAAAACTACGCTAACAGATTTGAAGGATATGGAGTTTTTCTCAGTAAAACCCTATACCACATAATATGAGGGGATTATCTTTGCTCTGGTGGGGCTTATCATCTTGTTACATGAGAGCACCAGAGCCTTGTGGATCATCCATGTTCGAAAAAAAAAAAAAAAAAAAACATTATATTCGTTACTTACGAGTAGAGGTTTTAGTGATGGTGATGTTTTAAGATGTAAATAACCATATAGTCTCACGATCAAAAGTTGGCAAACCGTTCCTTGCCGCCGTGGCGATGGAGGAAGTTGCTCTTACATCAATGCAGTGCCTTTTTTTTATTTATTTAATTTGATTTTACAGTCTCTGCACTATTCTATTGTATTTAGCTCAAGAAAGGCATTCTTTTAATTGGAATGGGCTGAAATAGTCTTCAGTAATTCCTTCACTACAAGCCGTCTCCAATAAGTTGAATAAAATCGCTTGGTTGAAGTCGCTGTCGTGATAGGTATGACCCCAAGTTCGTCTCGAGTATGAACCCGGTGAACTGCAGGCTAAGCTACCCTCCCTCTGCAGTCCACCATCTTTCTTTTTGGGGTGACAAGGAAGCAGTTAAGGGACGTTTGTATGAGCAGGCTGTAGAACCAACAGGCTATATCGATGCAGCCACATGAAGGCGTCCCTCTCCGTCAGCTCGCTTGACAGTAACAAGAAAAAATACAAACAATAAATAATAAATTAGTATAAAAGGTCTGGCCGTTCTGAAAGACTTATTCGCTTCCATATCACTTTCACTTCTCTTTCCTTTCCTCCATCATCGTTCCATGTCTCCTTTCATTTATAAAGTTACTCTTTTTTCTTCAGATGCTATTCTCTCTCTCTCTCTCTCTCTCTCTCTCTCTCTCTCTCTCTCACACACACACACACACACACACACACACACACACACACACACACACACACACACACACACCTGTTGTCTCTTCTGCCTTATTTGTCCCAATCCTGGTCAGAACTTCAGTTTCTCTCCTAATAAATCTACGCCAACTCTCTTATCAAGTTTTTGGTGTCATGGCCTTCCCTTCACCTTACTCCTTCTCCAAGATTTTGTATGCACCTCTAATAAAACATATATCTGTCATTCCCTCCTAGCCCTCCTCCATCCTACTCTTCCTCCCATTCTATCTCACTGGTATCATATAACAATCCTCACTCTCTCTCTTTCCCTCTCCTCCTTCACCATTATCACTCCCTCTCACTCTCCCACATCCCACTCCCATTCATTCGCCTCCCCTTTCCCTCTTCTCACAGTTCCTTCTCCTTACCCTTCCATTTCTCTTTCTTAAAGTCCCCCGCCCCTCAGTTTTCCTTTCCTTTCCATCCACATCTCCTTCCTTTCTCCGTCCACCCCTCCCACATAATTTCACTCCTCCCCGCCCCATCCCCTCTCACTTCGTCCTCAGATGCCATTCCTATATATTCACTTCACGCTACCTCTTCCTCCTTTTCTCCTTCCTTCCCTCCCTCTTTTCCTTCCTCCACATCTCCTCCTCCCTCTCAGTTAAAGACATGCATGTAATTTTTAGGAGGTAACTTAGTTGCGTTTAGGTGGTTAGGTGGTAGGGAAGTGGGAAAGAGGAGGGAGGGAAGGAGGGAAGAATGAAAGAGTAAAGGAAGGAAGGAAGGAAGGGAAGAAAGCGAGATAGCAATGAAAAGGAGAATGTAGATAAGACAGACAAGTGAGGAATGACAAATGAAAAGACGGAATAATAAGATGCGAATGGAGAGAATAAAAAAAAAATAAACGAGAGAAGAGAGAAAGAGAAATATGATGCGAAAGGAAAAAAATGAGAAATTACATGCGAAGGAAGCTGATGAGGGGGATTGAGGAAGTTGTGCTGGAGGGAGGAAATGTGACCTGAAATTTAGGGGGACGAAATGAGATGGGATAGAAAGGGAAAGTATGAAGGGAATGGATGGAGAGAGAAGAGAGAGAAAAGAGGCTAGAATAAAGGGAGAGACGTGGAGGGAAAGTGGAACTGAGAAGGAAGGGAGAAACAAGAGTTGCCTATGGATGTGAAAGAGAAATGAGATGTTGAGGGAGGAGTGTGAACAGAAGTTGCTTGAAAAATGAGGGATGGAGAAAAGGATGAGAGTGATGGTGAATGGAGAGAATTAGACACGGTGGGTGAGGAAGCAGAATTTAAAGTGATATGTACAGCACAAGCAGGGACAACAATCTACTGTACCTACTGTTCCACCTCGTCTGCTTCACACTTAGGCAGTGTTTTCATTTTCGTTCCTGAGTAATCATATCAGTTACATTCATACGCTGAGAAACATAGCAAGAGTCTTTCACTTCAGGAATGCTGATCAGCAGAGATGTGAAGCAACAGTAGTGAAATATTTGGCGAAATGTTGTCCCAGACTGTATGGAGGGTATGAGAAAGTACAGTGTATAACTAGAGGGGCACTCAGTGGAGCGCATCTCTCACATAAGGGCAACGTAACTTTCAAATCACTCTTCATAATGGGTTAGGTTTCTCATCACTGATTACGGTTTCGCAAAAAGTGTTTTCCGGATCCAGAATCTGTAATACGATCTGGATCGGTCCTTCCCTCGGACATGGGCTATATACCTACCAAATTTGGTCCAAATCTTTCTTTTAGTTTATTAATAATCTTGCTAATAGGCAAACAAACAAACACACAAACAGGGGTGAAAACATACTCTCCTTGTCGGAGAGAATGACGATGAATTACTATTATCTCCATGAACTCGAAAGTGTCATTATTTTGGTATGGTTATCTCCATAGATTTTACACATATTGCGACACACACACACACACACACACACACACACACACACACACACACACACACATACACACACACACACACTGATCACGACCAACACGTGACAATGACCGATCCGGTGAATTACACACACACACACACACACCATCAATCATTCCATTAAAAAAAAAAAAAAAAAAAAGGCAACCAAAAATTACGTGCCATCATGAAATTTTCTTGTAAACTGTAATGTAAAAAGCAGATATGCAAAACTTAGGGGAAAGAATGAACACAGCACGAATCAATCCAACTTGCTTTGAAAATAAAATTATGAAAAATTCTAATCTGCACATTAGAGGAGGGAAAGAATATTACCTCAAATGTATTCTGAAACGGAAAAATTAAGAGATTTTATGGTGAAGAGAAGGTGTATATATATAAATATATATATATATATATATATATATATATATATATATATATATATATATATATATATATATATATATATATATTGTTACGGAACAGAGAAAGATAATGTACACTTTAAGTGAGAACACTAATAATCACTACTGTCCCGTAAAGGTCCAGGTTCAAAATAAAAGAGTTAGGTAAAATTACAAGTTAAAGTTTAATGCTCAAACTAACAACAAAACATTCAGGACTCATAAGGATAATGTAATGGCAAAAACAGGTTAAATATATGGTTAACTGCAATAGCCTCTATTAACACGAAATTAGCATGAGAAAATTTATCTAAGTCAGCCCTGATAAAATGAAAACACACTGGGTAATGCTCAG
Source organism: Coenobita brevimanus (assembly GCF_032717465.1). Taxonomy (NCBI): domain Eukaryota; kingdom Metazoa; phylum Arthropoda; class Malacostraca; order Decapoda; family Coenobitidae; genus Coenobita; species Coenobita brevimanus. Next base: position 13,931,799 of record NC_136966.1, read on the forward strand.
TTAATGCAAGACAAATTATTACAGATACAAAATATTATTAATGATGGCTGACAATCAGAACCTTACATGAATTACAAAAATCTCACTAGGTCTACGAATTAACACCTTATGCTATACAATACAAGAAAAAATGCAACAGCAGTTATACTCAAATTACACACAGCTGCTAGGTGGTTGGAGACTTCCTAAGCACTCACAATAACAACTGTACAGGGGAGGACAGAGATGTGAACAAAATGAGGAGCAGATCTAAGTGGCAATAATGCAGAGACTGAGCTCATTATATAGGGGCCAGCAGAGCTTGATACAACTTGTAAGAAGGACGCGCAAATGAAGCCATAGGGGACAAAGACCTGACAGTCCTGCTCTGAACAACAGAAAGGACGACTTACTCTACTATAATGGTAGAAGGGGGACTGAGGCAGAACACGCTCGTGATCAAACATGCAGCATACTGTGCGTTAAAATTACACAAAGGATGATGAAATCATAGGCTATGTAACACCTCCCCACAAAGAAAAAGAAATTTACAAAGGAAATTTCTTATTACTCTAAAACAATCTGTCTAAAGTCTAGATAAGCAATCTGCAATAACATTTTCTTTCCCTTTGACATGTTGTATGTCTAATGAATACTCCTGAAGAAGTAGACTCCATCTTGTCAATCTCTGATTTTATCTTTAAACTTACTAAGAAATTTCAGTGGGTTATGATCGGTATAAATGACTATGGGGTCAAAACCAGAACACAAATAAAATGAAAAATGCTGTAAACCCAAAATCAAGGCCAAAAGCTCTTTCTCAATAGTTGAGTAGTTCTTTTGAGGTGGAGTGAACTTCTTACTGTAATAAGATACAGGGTGTTCAATACCCTGATCATCCTCTTGCAGCAAAACAGTCCCAGCTCCTGTATCACTTGCATCAACAGCCATCTTAAAAGGCTTAGCAAAATTTGGAGTAGCGAGCACTGGCTGACTTAATAGAATAGCTTTAAGTTTGCTGAAAGAGGATTCACAGTTATCGGTCCAGACAAATTTAACTCCCTTTTTCAGTAGGTCTGTAAGTGGTGATACAAGAATTGAAAAGTTAAGAACAAATCTCCGGTAATAACCTACCATTCCCAAAAATCTTTGTAGCTCTTTCCTACTTTTAGGTCTGGGAAGATCACTTATAACCTGAACCTTAGCTCCTGGTGGTGCAACATGTCCATCACCAATTACATACCCAAGGTACTGAACTTTAGCTTGACCAAACTCACACTTTGATAAATTAGCTACAAGATTAGCCTGAACCAAATGCTCAAGAAATTTACTGACATGGCATAGGTGATCTTTCCAGTTGTCACTGAAGATTAATACATCATCAATATAAACAACACACCCTGCCAAACCCTCTGTTACAACATTCATGAGCTTCTGAAATGTGGCTGGTGCATTCTTCATACCATATGGCATTACAGAACATGCAAAAGTCTTTCCTAGTGTTACAAAACATGAGATCTCCCTAGCACGTTCAGTCATAGGTACTTGCTAGTATCCCTTTAACAAATCAAACTTACTTATGTACCTAGCCTTTCCGATCTTGTCTATGCAATCTTCCACACGAGGGAGAGGGTAAGTGTCTGTTTTGGTTATCTGATTAACACGTCTGTAGTCGATGCAAAGCCGCTGTGACCCACATGGCTTAGGGACTAGAGTGACAGGAGAACTCCACTCGCTCTGACAGGGCTCAATCATCTTGTGGTCCAACAGGTAGCCAAGCTCCTTCTGGATGAGAGGAACTTTCACTGGGTTCACACGGTAAGGAGGCAGTTTAATTGGCTTTGCGTCTCCAACATCGACATCATGCATCAACACAGTGGTTCTTCCTGGAATGGCACGGAACACTTGTGGGTACTCCTGCAGTACTACCGAAAACACCTGCCTTTCCTCGGGAGGTAGATGAGAAAGCTTAGTCTGGAGATCATTCATGATATCAGGATTCTTCCCCAGACTATCACTCAGGCTCATACTGCATGGGAGAGCTTCACTTGCAGACTCGGGTGGAACAGCTACAGTGCAGACTGGATTATTTTCGTCCTGCCTGTGATATAACTTTAGCATGTTGATGTGACAAAGTTGCTTGTTCTTTCTACGATCTGGTGTGGCGATGACATAGTTGACATCACTGAGTTTCTTCTCCACGAAATAAGGACCACTAAACTTGGCTTGAAGAGGTTGCCCATGAACCGGTAGCAGAATCAAAACCTGATCTCCTGGCTGAAAGTGGCGTAACCTGGACTTCTTATCATACCAAGTCTTCATCTTCTGAGCAGCTCCTAAATTCTCTCTCGCCAGCTGTAAAGCAGTGGACAGCCGTTCTTTGAACTTCATCACATACTCCAGCAGGTTGACGTCATCTTCCTCCGACAGCCAGCATTCCTTGAGTAACTTAAGGGGTCCTCTTACTTCATGGCCAAACAGTAGTTCAAAAGGTGAGAAGCCCAGTGATTCATTTGGAGATTCTCTTGCAGCAAACACAACAAATGGAAGACCTTTATCCCAGTCTTTCTGATGTTCCAAACAGTATTTCTTGAGCATCGATTTGAGTGTTTGATGATATCTCTCCAACGCTCCTTGGGTCTGGGGATGGTAAGCTGAAGACGTGATCTGGGTGATGCCCAACTCTTTCAGACACTGCTTGAAAACATTTGACATGAAATTACTTCCCCGGTCTGACTGTACCTCCTTGGGCAGACCAAACTTGGTGAAGAACCCTAGCATTTTCTTAACCACGTTCTTTGCTGAGATATTTCTAAGTGGAATGGCTTCAGGATAACGAGTAGCCATATCAATCAGGGTCAACACATAAGAAAATCCTGAAGAAGTCTTAGGAAGAGGGCCCACAATATCCACCAACACACGGGTGAAAGGCGCCTCAAAAGGAGGAATGGGAACTAGAGGTGCAACCTTTTCGGTCTGATTACACTTCCCCACAACTTGACAGGTGTGACAAGACTTACAATACCAGGAAACATCCCTGAAGATACCTGGCCAGTAGAAGTGTTTCAAAATGCGTGCCACAGTCATCCTTACTCCAAGGTGTCCTGCCAAACTGGAATCATGAGCCACTCTAATGATATCCTGCCTACAAACACGAGGGATGACAACTTGATGTACAACCTCCCATTCACAGTCGGCTGATGCTGCTGGGGGTCTCCACTTCCTCATAAGTACTCCTGACTTTATATAATAACAAGTAGAAGCACCAGCTGACTCTTCCTCACTGCAAGCAGAGTTAGCAAGACCTTTCAACTCAGGGTCAGCAACCTGCAACTCAATCAACTCTTGACGAGACAAATTATCAACACTACGGGGTACTGCCTCATCTGGTGAGTGGTCCAAATTAGCAAGAAAAGTGTCAGCTAGGATAACATCATCATCATCATTATCCTCTAAGTCACCAGTAACTTTAGACTTAGCCCTAGTGACAGCACATGCAGGGAACACATCAGGGACATCACAATCCTGGGCCGCAGCCACTGGCTCACTAGACAACTGAGGAGCTGGACACACTTGACTTCCACCAATATCATTTCCAAGTAAGAAAGTTACACCTGACATTGGGAGTGTCTCAACCAACCCAACCATAACGGAATCATTAAGAAAACCAGACTCTAAATTCACTCTGCACAGAGGGACAGAGAAGTAATTATTCCCTACACCTTGTAAGATTACAGTTTCATCAGAGGAATTAACATTAGAGCCTAGAACACTGGTCAGCATAAGGGATTGGCAAGCACCTGTATCACGATATATTTTAACTGATTTCCTGTCATTATTGTCCAGAGGACTGACAAAACCATCAGACAGGAAATTAGCACATGAACTCTTGAGAGTGTCACCCACGTTACTGCTCAAAAGAGGAGCTCCATCATGAGAATTTAAGTTACCCCTCAAAGCAGGTTCAGTTAACTCAGTTAAAGAATTCTGGGAACTCTCAAGGGTGGACACTAGACCAATTGACTGAATATTTAAAGACTCCTTTTTGTTCACATCACGCTGTCTCCTGAAACATTTCTCCGTAGTATAACCAAGCTTACTACAATAAGTACATTTACTTTTCTGAAATCTAGAGGTGAAGCTGGTATTTACTTCCTGAGAAACATCATCTTTATTCTCTTTCCTGTTACCTGTACTCTGAGTAGAGGCAACGTACTTACTCTCAGCTTTCCCTTTTTCTTTAGAATATCTCTTGTGAGTGAGAACATATTCATCAGCTAAAACTGCAGCATCAGACAAATTATCTATTCTTTTCTCATCAAGATATAGGCTTACATCTTTATAAATACACCTTTTGAAGTCCTCCAGCAATATCATCTGCTTAAATTTACCAAAATCAGAATCCACATTCTTAGAATTTAACCACTGCTCTAACAGATCTTCTTTGATTTTTGCATACTCAACATGGGATTGCTTATCTTGCTTGTAAGTTGTCTTAAATTTTACTCTATAGGCTTCAGGAACAAGCTCATAGGCCTTAAGAATCAAGCTCTTAACTACATCATAATTATCAGATTGATCCTGAGGCAAAGATGCATAAGTTACTTGAGCTTTACCGGTGAGAACAGTTTGAAGGAGTACTGGCCAATACTTTTTGGGCCAATTAAAACCTGTAGCTACCCTCTCAAACAACTGAAAATACTTTGTTAAATCAGATTCATTAAAAGGAGGGACAAGTTTAACATTTTTAGCCACATCAAAATCATCAGAGCTAGATGATCCAGTTCCACATTGTTTCATGCGATACTCATGGTCTGCCTGAATCCTGGCAAGTTCAATTTGTGCCTGTATCTGTGCCTCCTGAATACGAGCCTGAGACTCCGCCTCCTTAGCCTGAGACTCAGCCTCCTTAGCACGTGCTTGAAATTCAGCCTCCTTAACACGAGCCTCCTGCAGGGCTAGCTGTAACTTAGCTAATTCAATCTGCGTTTGCTCATTTGGAGGAGTTACATTAAACAAGCTTTTATTAATCATGCCAACAATTTGATCTTTAGAATGATGAGAGTGAACTGCAATTCCCAATTGTTGAGCAACAAGCTTAAGTTCATTCTTTGTTCTGTTTTCTACATCACACACTGTTTGCACATTTGACAAAAAATCTTTGGCTTCATCAAGTGTAGTAATAGTAGACATCATGAATAACTCACAGTCACAAAATATCAAGCAATATCCTTATGATAATATCCTGAATATTTTAATAAGAGGTCGCCAAATTTATGTTACGGAACAGAGAAAGATAATGTACACTTTAAGTGAGAATACTAATAATCACTACTGTCCCGTAAAGGTCCAGGTTCAAAATAAAAGAGTTAGGTAAAATTACAAGTTAAAGTTTAATTCTCAAACTAACAACAAAACATTCAGGACTCATAAGGATAATGTAATGGCAAAAACAGGTTAAATATATGGTTAACTGCAATAGCCTCTATTAACACGAAATTAGCATGAGAAAATTTATCTAAGTCAGCCCTGATAAAATGAAAACACACTGGGTAATGCTCAGTTAATGCAAGATAAATTATTACAGATACAAAATATTATTAATGATGGCTGACAATCAAAACCTTACATGAATTACAAAAATCTCACTAGGCCTACGAATTAACACCTTATGCTATACAGTACAAGAAAAAATGCAACAGCAGTTATACTCAAATTACACACAGCTGCTAGATGGTTGGAGACTTCCTGAGCACTCACAATAACAACTGTACAGGGGAGGACAGAGATGTGAACAAAATGAGAAGCAGATCTAAGTGGCAATAATGCAGAGACTGAGCTCATTATATAGGGGCCAGCAGAGCTTGATACAACTTGTAAGAAGGACGCGCAAATGAAGCCATAGGGGACAAAGAGCTGACAATCCTGCTCTGAACAACAGAAAGGACGACTTACTCTACTATAACGGTAGAAGGAGGGAACTGAGGCAGAACACGCTCGTGATCAAACATGCAGCATACTGTGCGTTAAAATTACACAAAGGATGATGAAATCATGGGCTATGTAACAATATATATATATATATATATATATATATATATTTGTCTTTACATACTTCAGTTCAATGGCATATTTCATGATTTATTCCTTGTATCCACCCGACAGTTTTTATTCATGTTAAGATAAACTTCTGACAATAGATGGGTTTAATACTGCCTTCATTAACCCCTTCGCTACAAGAGGTCTTTCCTTCGCTTAATATAATCTTCCTGGGTAGTGAAAATTAATTATAGTTGACGTACTCAGGGTGAAACGTTAAACCCCTTTAGCACGGTGATGTGTTTTTCAATTTGATCTGACCATCATCAGACGATTTTATTCAGCTCAGGCAAGACGTCTTATGCTGATGGTTTTAAAGAAGGCCATATAACTCCTCAGGTTCGTAAACTCTCTCTTTATCTGTGTGAAATCCTTTGGGAGCGACAAGACTACTTTAAAATCCCGTTATTTGACTGAAAAGTGAAGCAGAGAAACTGGAAGTTTTGTTTGATGACTGGATAGAGGTGTGGCCCATTTGATATTGACACTGATGATAAATTTTATACATATGTGATTTCCTTCACCCTGTTGTTGGATCCTATTTACTTCATTTATGATGAAAAACATGCTCTAGTTGATGATGATGATGACGATGACGATGTCTAGTAATGATACAGATGATAATGTACTTGTATTATCATTATTACGGTGATGATGAGTACAGAATTTGCTTTTAAGCGAGGTCACCAAGCATGTTTTCATTGTTCCGATTATCAAAGGGTATATCGACACACTCACATCTTTATTTTCTAGTCAGTGACTCTGCACCACTCTTGGCAGCAGCTCCGTAGGTGTTATAGGAGCACAGAGGTAATGGATGTTGGTAATATCTCAACGTACTGTATTTTATGCCTCGAGATATTTATGAAAACGAACCCTTCTTGAACACAGGCGTAACTTATTCTTCCATTTCTAAAAGTGCTACTTTTGACAATTTTATTATATTTACAAAAAGGTCTGTACTTCTGAATAGAATAATGAAGGCTGTGTCTAACTCCTTTTGTATCGTAAAAGTCTCCCAAAAGCTGAATTAAACTCTCTCTCTCTCTCTCTCTCTCTCTCTCTCTCTCTCTCTCTCTCTCTCTCTCTCTCTCTCTCTCTCTCTCTCTCTCTCTTTCCCTTCAGTCTCTCCACTCCTCCATGTGTCTCTTGTTCCTTCTTTCATAAGAAAAACAAGCCTCGCCCATTGCCAAGGTATTAAATCAGACTGTCACATCCACCTCCTCTCTTCCTCATTCATTCTCTCCCTCTCCACCCCTTCACCTATCCCCCCACCCCTTCTTCTCTCCCCTCCATCTCTTCTTCTCTCCTCTTCATCCCTTCTTCTCTCCGCTCCACCGCTTACCTCCCCACATCCCTTCTCTCACCCTCACCTCTTCCTGTTTCCTTTTCACCCCTTCTTGTCTCCATTTCATCCATTTTTCTCTCCCTTCCTTCCCTTCTTCCCTCCTTTCCACTCCTCCTTCTCTTCCCTCCACTCCTTTTCTTCTCTCTACCTCTCCACCTTCTCCCTCGCCCTCCACCCCTTCACCTCCATCGTCTGTCATCACTCCATTCCTCCATATCTTTCCCTCTGGACTGCTCTTTTTCTCCTCAGTCGTTTTAACTATAGCACTCTACCAGAACAGTCCCTTCCCCCTGCCAATGCTGCTAAATATTTGTAAGTTCCTTTCTCTACTACTGTGAGTCTGTGGCTGTATTCTCATTGGTGTAGGGTCTCTGGCACCTCCTAACAAGTCTTCCTCAACGATCTGTTCTGCATTTGACTCAACATTCTCTTGAATGTAATTAATGGAAAGTTCGTCGATATTTAAAAGATACAAATAAAGCAGATGAAAATGTTAAAGTATACTCCACAAAGTAAATCACTGAAGGACAGGCGCAGCGAAGGCTGCTGTGCCACCCAGATTACTGTCCTTTGAGACAAACAAAACTGAAAAAGACGGGCGACGAAAGGTAAAGAAACAGAAAACAGGGAATGAGAAAATGAGATTAGTACGTAATATATGGGATGAGACTGGGAAAAAAATAAAAGAGAAGACCAAAAATGGGAAAAAATAGGTGGTAGATATATGAAAACGAAATCTGAAGGTAGGAGGTGAGAAACTAGGGCGCCTCCAACCTTACCATGCTGGTATTACGAGATCGTGAGAACCTTCCATGTAGGTACTGGTTTACTGGGATACATGGATCACCATCGTTATGCATTGGTTCCGTGAAGGTGGACCTCACCTTACCAGTTAGTATTCATAACTTTCCAAAGCATACGAGTTGCAAAAGATTACTTCTTTATATTTTTATCGCCATTCACACAGCTACTACATACTTCATATCCAAACCAGAGTGAGTATTAGACTGAAAAATACGAAAAACGGAACGATCAATGGTGATTTATAAAATGGTATGGAGACTTGGCCACCCTGGAAATTGCAGTAGTTGGAATGTTCATAGATACGACTTCTGAGCAATTTTTCGCCAGTTGTATATATGGTGTATCTAGTTAGTGAATATTTCTGTTATATAGTATTCAGATATATAGGAGACAGTATAGAAAATGACAAAAGGATCTTTCAAAGGACTGGCCTAGAAAAGAAAGCAAACAATAACAGACCTAATGGTCCTTTGAGGTCTGTTTAGTACAGAGATAACTATAACTATGGTATCTTCTTCTATGAAGAGATTATAAGGTCAGTAAAGCATCATCCTAACTTTTTTTTTTTTTTTTTTTTCACATTCAAGAGCAGGGTATGGTATGACCGAAAAACAAACAAGAGAAAAGAAAAGGTTGGAGAATTGTTAGGCACATGTCCAACGAAACTGGCAAAACAATCATTCACTCGTCATACAAACCTCCAAAATCCTTAAGTCGTTTTACCAAGCCATGCAAGTACAGAGTATACCGTTTGCCCTTACCTGTTATGGGCGGAGCCACTTTGATGTATCATTCCAACTAACGTCACACGATTATAATTAGCTAAAAGTGAATCATGAGTGTGCAAGATTTAATAGTGTCACCATTATCCCAGTCCTGGTGTGTACAGTAAAACTATAGCATTTAATTCCAGCCAACACCAGACAATATTTTTCAGCCAAGAGTGTGCCATAGGAGCCTGGTAGAAGAACAGTATTTAAGAAAACTTCCTCCTGTGTATCAGAATTGGAAATAAGAACTCTCTCTCTCTCTCTCTCTCTCTCTCTCTCACACACACACACACACAAGAACGGCAAGTGTGGATTCGAAGAATATTTTAGTAGTGGAATTTTTCAGTAATGCATTCTTTACAGAGCAAGGTCGTAAAATATTGAATGACTCTCTTTCTATCTCTGTCTTTCTGTCTGTCTGTCTCTCCCATACATTACTCATCGCAGCTCAGCACAGTCCTAACCCTTCATCCCAAGATTCTCGGCCACCTTTACTTATCACTCAATCATCATCACTCCCTCATTCATCCCATATCACCACTCTCACCCAACACTCTTCCCCTCACAGTCGTTCTAACTCATACGTTTATTATCATTCATCACCACTGCCTTGAGCACCATTCATCGTCACTCTAAAACCTGCCTCCCTACACGTAACAGTCACCCTAAAAGCCATTCTTCATTATTCACCACTCATTCCTCGCCATTAATCGCTCATCCCTCACCATTCATCACCAATCGCTCATCATTCATCACCCATCCTTAATCATTCACCACCCATCCTTAATCATTCACCACCCATCCTTAATCATTCACCACCCATCCTTCATCATTCATCACCTATCCCTCACCATTCGCCACCCATCCTTCATCATTCACCACCCATCCCTCACCATTCACCACCCATCCTTCATCATTCATCACCTATCCCTCACCATTCACCACCCATCCCTCACCATTCATCACCCATCGCTAACCATTAACCATCTATCCCTCATCATTCATCATTCATCGCTCACCCACTCATCCTTCATCATTCACCACCCATCCCTCACCATTCACCACCCATCCCTCACCATTCACCACTCATCCCTCACCATTCATCACCCATCGCTAACCATTAACCATCTATCCCTCATCATTCATCACCCATTGCTCACCCACCCATCCTTCATCATTTATCACCTATCCCTCCCCATTCACCACCCATCCCTCACCATTCATCACCCACCCTTCATCATTCACCACCCATCCCTCACCATTCACCACCCCTACCCTGTACCCACGTCTGTCTCTCGCAGGTGGTAACTCATCCACGCCTCACTTAGCGTCACTCGGCATAAACCCACCAGGGATGTGATATACGGCCACTGGTACTACATACCCCCCCTCGCCCCTCTCTCTCTCCTGTAATTCGTCTACCCCCTCCTCCTGTTCTTTGTTTCCTCTACCCCCTCCCCCTCTTTCCTACACCCTTTACTTAGTCTCCCGTCGTACCCCTCACAATACTCCACCCATCCCCTACCTCCTTTTTCCCCAGTCCATTACCTTTGCATCTTTTCCCTCCATATTGGATGTAATATACACGTAGCCATTCTGCCCCAGTGGCAACCATGTTTATCTGACGATCTGCGTGTTCCCTTAATCTGGCATACGAATATTTCGTGGATGTTGGTGGTATGTGTTTTACTACGTTAACGCATACTGGTGCTTTGTCAGCTCATAAACACTGACACACACAGAAGTAACCAATATAGCACTTCATATGCTCTACCCCCACTGCGCGCGCACACACACACACACACACACACACACACACACACACACACACACATACACACACACACACACACACAAAAGTGCCATGTAATTAAGTTTGGTAAAAGTGAGAAAAGACCAGATTGGGATTATAAGTTAGGAAGATCAACCCTACACATATCAGAGAAGGAGAAGGACCTACGAGTAATTATCAATAACAGACTGTCTCCAGCTGACCAGATCAGTGAGAAGGTAAGTAACATGTATACATTGCTTGCCAATATGAGAATAGCATTCACATATATAATTTTTTTTTTTTTAATAACAGAACGGAGGAAGGAAAAACAAATGGGGAAAAAAAAATAATCCATACACCAGATTACTGGTGTCCTCTGTTCATAAAATATCTGTAACAGTTAGACTTGAACAGTTGTAGGTTGAAATTTGGAGGAAAACAACTCTGGGGAAGCGAGTTTCAGAGAGATGCAGTTTGGGGAATGAAAGAATTCTGATAGGCAGAAGTTCTGCAATATGGTTGAGTGACATTCCAGTCATGAGCGCTACCAGATGCCCGTGTAGCACGAGGGAAGGCATGGAGAGGTGGCACCATGGACGCAACTTCGTCTGAGCATTTGCTAAAAAAATATCTGTAAAATAATGCAAGGGAGGCAACATTCCTTCTTACTTGCAGGGGAGGTAGTTTATATGTAATGGCAGGGTTGTTGAAGACATGCGAGAAAGATAATAATATCATTCATCAGACCAACCGTGGAGTATGCATCAGTAGTTTGGAATCCTCATCCGAAAAAACACGTAGATAAGATTGAAAAAGTACAAAGGGCAGCTACATAATGGGTACCAAGCTTAGGGAATCTAAGCTACGAAGAAAGACTAGAAAAACTGAATCTACCAACACTACAGGAAAGAAGGAAAAGAGGAGACATGATTATGCTATATAAATGCATCTCAGGGAAAGAGAAAACAGATATAAATTGATATATAACCTATGGGGAAGCATCAGCAAGAGGACACTGCAAAAAACTACACAGAAAGAGAGGCGATAAACAGTAAACACGTAAAGGAAATTCAGTTTCCCAAATAGGGCAATTGATCAGTGGAACGCACTACCAAATGAAATAGTGTGTGCCAAAGCATTCATAAATTTAAGGACATGTATGATAAAAATGGTTTAATACACGGGACAGTACGAGCTTGACACATTCCTGTAAAGAGACAATTAGGTAAGAACAATTAGGTAAGAACACACACACACACACACACACTTTTTTGTTACCGGTACATACTTGATCGGCGTGAGGAGTGAAAGCTGTGTTCTAGGTGGCATGGAAGGCTTCACAGCATCACATCCTTACCATATTGCACATTGACAGTCTCTTGTATGGTGTATGGATCACTTTAATACCGACAGAATTAATTACATGCTGGCACAAGAGGATATTAATATATAATGTCCATAATAAACTGTTAAGGAGAATGTGCTACGAAATATCCAGTGTCACTTAGAATACAATCGTGGATCCGATCCTGCAGTGAACCTCATAAGGGCTAATACACACATCGATGTTAATCCCTCCCTCCTTTCCCTGACTCCCCCTTTACCCCTCCCACCCTTACCATTCTTTTCTCTACTCCTTCCCCTTCCATCCCCGACTCCTAACACTTCCCCCATCCATCCTCAAATCCTCATTACCCTTTCCCCATTCATCCCTCCCCCTTCCTACCCCTCCCCAACGCCTTTTCTCTGGCCTCCCTCCTTTACCCACTTCCACTTAACCCCCCTCATCCTCGACTCCTCCGTACACCTCCCCTACCCATCCCCGATTCTTCCCTTCCCCTCCACCCATCCTCCACTTCTCCCCCACTGTTCTGCATCCTCATGCAATCCACACCCAGTTTGATTCCCTGTGCCCCTGTTCACCTACGGGTATGACTGAGGACCTGGATGTAAAATTACTAATCGTTAGAGGCAAATATTGTGATTCGGTAATACCATAATTTTTTTACTCTAATTACCTTCTTTCCTTGGCCTTTTTCTATATCACCATATGAACAGTAAAGCAAAATATGGTCAGACAGAGTTAGTATATCCTGTGGGTGGCATTATCACTTGACACCTATACTAGAATGACAGACTTTGTTTTCGGTATCCCCAGGCGATTGCATATACAGGTATATTGAAAAAGACCTCTCACACTGGCAAGGTTAATGCAGGTTATACCGAACCCCTTCAGCTCAAAAATTCTGTCCTAAGCTCAATAAAAATCGAACGAGAGGAATTTCATAGACTCCAATAACCCCTTAACTGCAAAGAAATCTCACATAAGCTGAATAGAATAGTCTGGTGTTATCAGGAACACAAACAAGAAACACGGCACCACAGTGAAGGAATGAAGACAGACGTGTTGTGTTCAGGTTGAGGGGTTGTGCTCAAGGGATAAATGAGCACAAGCTTTCCATTCGTGTCCTAACGATAGATGACCAAGAGGCTGCGGTGGGGTTTTCATCTAAGAATTTTTGTTTCTGATGTCTTGATATTTCTAGGCATTTCTAGATATTTTATTATCTTGAGAGACTTTTGCATTTTTTTGTTTATACTTTAGAAAAGAAAGCTGGTGAAATGAATTCTGGGTTGTATTTTCCTGTCTTAATGATATATGAGCATGGGCCTGTGATAGGTCTTTCATTCAGGAATATACTAGTATATGCTGCATAATAATTGCTGGTGCTTTTGAGTGCAGAGTGGTAAAAAATAAACTTTAACTCGTATTCTCGTTAGCTTTGAAATTTTGTAACATAATTTTCGGCTATTATTTATACGCGTCTCTCGCAGTAAAATGGCAAATTAAATACACACTAATTATTTCTCAGAAGCCAATTTAGACTATACTCAAGAAACCTCTTTATTCCTGCTATATCCATACATATATTTCGGCGTCTGTGATCTCATATTTCATCCCTCCTTCCTCGACTGTTTTATTACACGTAAATTTTCTCCTCATCTAATCTCTTGCCAACACTTACTTTTTAGGTCCTCTTTCTAGCGCTGTTAAATATATGGCCCGAGTTTCCATGCTCTTTTCGCATCTCTCTCTCTCTCTCTCTCTCTCTCTCTCTCGTTTTTGCATATATTCTTATATATATCATCCACCGAAAAATTGGTGAATGAAATGCTCACGAAACGTTCATCATTTTTTGGTTCTCAGAAATTTCTCTTCATCTTTATACTTCTTTTTCTCTTTCGTTTTCTCTCTCCTTCTCACTATTTCCCTTTCTCCTGCTCCTCCATCCCCTCCCCCCCTTGCATCCCCTCTCCATTTTTCACTGTCGAATAGCCAGCTATCATCGACGGAAAATACCGGAAAAAGAAACAGACAATGGGAAGCAATCTGGGAATGGGAGATTAACTAGGAAAGTTTATGAGAGTGAGGCGGTTGGGAAGACTGGAAAACCGAGAACGAGGTGGGAAGGAAACGTGCGAGAATACGTACTGAAATAGAGGGTGGTATGAGGGAAGTGGGGTAGTTGCAGAGCTGAGAGTAAAACGTTTAAATTTTTGTGCCAAAACTACCCTTTACATGATGCAACAACATAATATAGATAAACAGGGAGATGGATAAAAAGGTAGATAGACAGATAGATAGATAGATAGATAAATAAATAAACAAACAGACAGAAAAATGTCAAAGGGAGTAAGGAGACATGGTTTAATTATACGAACTTTCTCTTCATCTGTTCTACATTTTTCGCCCGTCATCCTTTTTTCTTTTTCTCCATTTCTCTCTCACATGATGCACAATTATCGCCATTTCGTACAGAAAAAATATGTTTCATTGAAAAACAGACATGGTCAGAGTGTAACTGTGTAAACTTACGGATCACTCATTGTATTTTATTTCACCCTTCATATTTCTATTCTCTCCTCTCTGTCTTCATTTTACTCCTTTATGTCATGTTATTTTTGCTTTCGTCCACCCAAGTTTTACGGTGTTTACCAGGATGTAATTTTGCGACCATGTTTGTCACTGACGTCTGTCATTCTTCCTTCCTCTCTACTCGATTTTTCTTATTCAATTTCTCTTTTCTTTCGGAATGGTTTTACCCGAATTCACCGTAAAAAAAAGAAAATATGGAAAAAAAGATTGCAGAGTGGACCGAAAAAACAGGAAATGACACTTTTATCGGTTTTGGGGGGGCTTATTATTCTAGCCATGTAATCCATCCCAAATTCTTTCTTCATTTCCTATCCTCCTTTCTTTTCATTATTATGCGCTGAAAATTCCTGAAAAGAAAAACAAACATTTGAAGCTGCAATGAGGGAGAAATTTTGTTAACATGCTTGTTATTGATTTTATAGTGCTTGATTTTTATTGATTTTCTTTTCCTTTCCCTGTGTCTGTTTCGCTCTTTCATGTAATATTTTCACCCGTCATTCACCGAAAATTTGTGGAAAATAGATTAGAAAAATGTCAAAGACGCTGAAAATAAATGCGTCCATCAGTAATTTTCAGGTATGCTTCTTTTCACTCCCGTCTTCTAGTTTTCTCCTTCTCGGTATCTCGCCTTTTATATGCCATGTTATCCCTACTGTCATCCGCCGGAACAACCTTGTAAATTTTCATCACAGAAACTTTCTATTCCTCTCTTTCACTTCTCTCCTCCGTTTCTACTGTTCCTGCTTCTATCCTTTTATATTATGTTTTTTTCACTATTATATCCACCGAAAAAATGGGGCGGAGGAAGGTCGAGTTAGTGGTGAAGTATGTAAACATGTTCGTCATTGGCGCTAATTTCTTCTTCAGTTTCTTCTTCTCTCATCCATTTTGCTTTTTCAGTTTCTTCTCTCTGTTTCTCTCCTCTGTTCCTTTCCTTTATATACCCAGTTATTTCTGCTATCATATCCTCTGAAATATCATGGAAGGAAAAGGCCGGGTCAGGGAACAAGCTCATAAATTGTGCGCTCGTGCCTTACCAGATCCCGTCGCTCCAAACTCCAACCGGAACATTTCATTTATTATGGAGGACAGACAGGGCTTGGCCCCGCTTTCATAGAGGAACTTATCCAAAAGTTTGCGATAGACGAGAGTCATTATAAATGTACCGATATCAGAAATGGGTCTTTAAGGTCGTATTTTTAAAATTAATAATTCATTCGGTAAGACGAGGAACCGCGTTTACGAAAGGGGCTTAACCATTTCTTACGATAAACAAACCTAAATTCATGTGCATTTTTTATCAGAAATGGTCTGTTTTGTCGTACTGTAGCTTAAAAATTTATTCTAGTTTAGAAATAAATAATTGGTAGCTACAAGTTAAGATATAGGTGCTATATAAAACAATGATTTTGAACACAGCTCGAAATCAAGACAGTTTATAAATACGGCTGCTGATCTCCGTTTTCGTACCCCTTCCTTGGTAATGACGGGTTTCTCAGTCCCGAATAATGGATTGAACAGTTAACACCGTGACTGAATGCAGTTTTATATATCTCTGGACCGACTACGCCGATGTTCTTAGTCAACTTAAGTGCCAACAACTTGTCCGTACGTTGCCTTTCAGCTGCCACTCACGCATAGTCTGCTGCTAATGAACGAGGATAAGTTACATGAGATAAGGACGATTTTCAAAACACCAGTATTTAGAGCTTATAATCTCTAACTGCTTTATCATCCGCGTGTTAAGTGACAGAACTGACGCCATGATTGTTAATTACGAAAGACCTTGTTTCTATTAACCCTCATATGACGGCCGACAACTTTTAAAATTTAATCTTGCTGGCACCAGACAATACTACTTAACACAGGAAAATTCTCATCAGAAAACAAACCATACAGAATGAAGTGCCCTTACGGAAACGCCGCCTACCAGTAAATTATCTTATAAGAAGTCTATGTTTGCCTTGCCTTACTTTTTTTTATAGAGTTTAAGAAAAAAAAAATGCATCAGAGATAAAAAGACATGACATAAAAAGACTGAGGACGTAGGAAGCAGGGAAAGGGAACGTAAAACAGGAAATGGAAGAGACGGAATTGGGAGTGGAAATAGAGGAGAACGGATCTAAAGGGGAAAACAGAAGGAAACATGATAATGGGAAATGAAAAGAAAAACTCTGTGGAAAGAAATGAGATAGGTTAGTTCGATGAAGGAAAGAAGAGAAACACACAAAGAGGAGCACAGTGAATAGAAAAGTCGACGGAAGGTGAGAGAGAGAGAGAGAGAGAGAGAGAGAGAGAGAGAGAGAGAGAGAGAGAGATTGATACTGTCATACTTATGGGTCCCAGATCGTCTTAATTTCCACATTTCAGGTAATCGCTCGATAACTGTGTGTGTGTGTGTGTGTGTGTGTGTGTGTGTGTGTGTGTGTGTGTGTGTGTGTGTGTGTGTGTGTGTGTGTGTGTGTGTGTGTGTGTGTCTGTGTGTCTATGTGTGCAAGGGATACCGTTTTTTTTTTTTTTTTTCCTCCTTAGCCAGAAGAATGAGAAATCAGCCTGCGTCTCTGCCAGTAAACATACGCAGTTTTCCCTGTGTTATTATCTACATCAGTCATTGTTGACCCATTGCTCCAGCGCTTATTAAAAGGAGGATTGTAACACTTGTTAGTCCAATACTGACAAAGCTTTATCAGTATGATCAAGGTTCATAACAAGTACAAGTATGTTACGCATTCCTATCATTGCAATCCATCCTAATTTTTTTTTTTTTTTTTACTTGTCCTACTTCTGGGCAAAGGCATCAGGGCCTATTGCTCGGGGGCAGTGACCTATTCCAAGGCCCAGTAGTCCTTCTACATCTCCTCATGTCACCACTGTACAATAAGCACTGTTTTACCTGCCTGTTATTACAAAAGGCAATGCTTTTTCCCCTTCAAATAGCGTTGAAGATATGAGCCAAAAAAAAAGGGTCACAAACCCCACGACCCCTACCCAACGTGTCCTCCAATTTTCTCCTTGTCGGGGCTGGTTATACTGCACGCATCATTTACGAGACCCAAGTACAGTCTGACAAATAGCTTTACCCATTTCTTAGCATGGAATATTATTACACTTTATACTTCCTGTATCCAGACGATTTTATTCAGGTTTTGGGAGACCTCATGTACAGAAGGGGATGAAGTCTACATCTAACCCCTGCAGTTCGAAAAGTTTCTCCTAAACTGAATGAAAATGTCTAGGAATAGACAAAATAAAATAAAGAGTACGTCACCTGGGCGAAATGGTTAAGTGGACAGCATACACAGTATCATTGTAAAGTTAGGCATTTTGTATTATCTATAATTTTCCTACTTTAACTTGGTATAGAATTACCATCTCTCCACCTTAAATGCTGAGTTGTAACAAGGAATTATTAGCAGGATATGATGATGCTCACGAAGAACTACGGAAAGGATGTTGACCAATAGTATTACTTTGTGACTGTGACATATGTGAAATAGGTCGCGTAAGGAAAAAAAATCATATTACAAGTTATGGTAAAAGAATATATATATATATATATATATATATATATATATATATATATATATATATATAGAGAGATAGATATATATATATATATATATAGATAGATAGATAGATAGATAGATAGATATAGATATAGATATAGATAGATAGATAGATAGATAGATATAGATATATCATCATCATCATCATCATCAGCCATTACAAGGCCACTACTGAACAAAGGCCTCCCCCAACCTTCTCCACGAATTCCTTGACTGACCCAATCTTTGCCATGTTTTCCCTTCAAATTTCTCTATCTCATCCCTCCACCTCCTGTCTGGCCTTTTTCTGCTATGTTTACAACCTCTTGGTGTCCAATCAGTCAATCTCTTGCTCCATCGATTATCCTTTGTTCTTGCTTCATGGCCTGCCCACCTTCATTTATGTTCTTTTATAACTTCTATAATATCTTTGACTTTAGTCTCCTCTCTCACCCAAGTTGATCTTTTCCTGTCTCTTAAAGATATTCCCAACATTGACCTTTCCATTGCTCTCTGAGAACGAATTAATTTACTCGTATTTTCCATTGATTTTGTCAGTTTCCAGGTTTCACAACCATACGCCATAGCTGGAATTACACATTCGTTATATACTTTTCGTTTCATACAAACTGGCAAGCTACTTTTCATAATGTTTCTGTGTTTGCCGAAAGCTTTCCATCCAATTGTAATGCGTCTTTTTATTTCGCTATCATTATCTTTCGTTAATTTTAGTATTTGTTCCAGATAATTGTATTCCTCAACTTCTTCAAGAATTTCTCCACTTATTCTGATGACGCTCTTTGGTGTTTGAGGATTAAACATTACTTTAGTTTTGCTCCGGTTCACCTTTAGCCCTACTTTGAGACTTTCTCTGTTCAGGTCATTTAACATTTCTTGCAATGTCTCTGCTCTTTCTGAGATTAGGACAATGTCATCTGCAAATCTTAAATGGTTTAGCGTTTCTCCATCTATGTTCACTCCTTTGTTTTCCCAGTCTAGCTTTCTGAAAATACTTTCTAGGCATGCTGTAAATAACTTTGGTGAAATTGTATCTCCCTGACGCACGTACTTCTCAATCTTAATTTTCTCTGAGTCCTTATGTAATTTAACTGTAGCAGTTCCCTCTTTATATATGTTTTCGAGCAGTTTTACAATGTTCTCATTCACTCCTTGTTCTCGCAATGAATTTATAATTGCTATGTGCTCCACTGAGTCGAAAGCCTTTTCGTAATCAACAAAACCTAAGCACAGTGGTTTATTATGTTCTGTAGTTTTCTCAATTAGCTGATTCATTGTGTGTAGATGATCAGTAGTCGAGTACCCGCTTCGGAATCCTGCCTGTTCACGAAGTTGGTTTTCCTCCAGATTTGTAGCCATTCTGTTTGTAAGGACTTTAGTGAAGAGTTTGTAAATGACTGACACCAATCTAATGGGTCGATAGTTAATAAGGTCTTTTGAGTCTCCCATTTTATAAAGTAGAATAACTATTGCATTACACCAAGTTCTCGAAATTTTCTTCTGTTTTATACATTGGGTAAATAAATGAGCAAGCCTATTTTGTACTTCTGCTCCTTCATCTAACAGTAAATCTGCTACTATTCCATCTTCTCCCGGAGCCTTCTCTCTTTCATATTTTTTAGAGAAATATTTACTTCATCTGGTGTTATCTCAAGTATTTCACTTGTGTCAGCTGAAAAGTTAGCTATTGGTACTACTGTCTTTGATGCATACAGTTCTTTGTAAAATTCTTCAACTCGCTTCAGCATCATATCTCTGCATTTAATGGCTTCACCGTCTTTGCCTTTTAGTGATGTAATTTGTTGCTTTCCAAGTGCCATTTTACTTCGGACCTGTTTCAGACTTTTTCCTTTATTGATGGTTTTGATGGTTTCTTTGATATATATATATATATATATATATATATATATATATATATATATATATATATATATATATATATATATATATATATATATATGAGACTTATCCATTCATAATTATGATTTGTTTTTGCCGATTAGATTGTAAATATGTTTCAAGACACCAACTGCTCTGTGCTCTTTTACTCCCTTTAAACCCTCATTCCCTCGTGTTGTATTTTTCATATTTCATCATCATCGCCAACTGTTTCCATCAGTAAATCACCAAGGAACACATTAATTTGCAAATTGCTTCACTGTACTGTCTTATCCTTTCAGCATCTCTCTCTCTCTCTCTCTCTCTCTCTCTCTCTCTCTCTGCTTCAACCTGCTGTTTTCATCATTCCTTTCTACGTCCTTCATTTCAGTCTCGCTCTGCTTCTACCACTTTTTCTTTTTTTCACTCGCTCCTCCGTCCATTTCTCAGTTTTTTTGTCATTGCTTCTGCATGCTTTCTCTCACACCTCCGTTGCCCATATTCCTGTACTCTCTCTCTCTCTCTCTCTCTCTCTCTCTCTCTCTCTCTCTCTCTCTCTCTCTCTCTCAGCTCAGCAAGGAAGTAAATATCCCAGTTTCCCCAGAGTTTCCTCAGGTTGAAGGTTTAGCAGAGTTTGGTGTATGATTAACGACACTGTGGTTGTGTTGCCAGCCGTGCTAGCGTGACAGATGGCTAGGGTGGAGAGGCTGTGTAATTGATGAGCCGAGTTTGGAGTATTTGCCTGGGAAAATTTATTTATTCCTGAAGTAGCTTATTCAATCCCTGTCCTCAAGCAGCTAGTCTGGGGGATATAAATGAGTTCTGGAAGGAAGGAATTATGCCCATGTTCTGAAAATGTATTATTACCAGGAAAACCCAACTCGGACCAGTTTCAGGTTATCATCTGGGACAGAACATGAGAACGCACAATGTTTCTGCTTATTTTCTCTGTCAGGCCATTATTCAGTCTGTATAGGAAAAGAATCTACCTCTAAGATTGGGAAATTAGCATCTCACCAGTCGTACTATGAATGATTGCTGAGGAAGCTGGCATTCTCATTCGAGGATCCAGCGTCTGCCAACCCAGTCACCCCGAGGACAGTGAACTGTGCGACCTCGTAAATACGAAATGATCTTTTTGCACTGAAATTCACAGGCGTTGCACTATGTGCTCCTATATAATTCCAGGTCTATCCACTGACGGCTTCACAGCAAGGTGTGATCGTGTTTCTCGCCACTACGTCAATCAGTCCCATGGGTGTATTCATAAAAGGTCTTAGCCAATTGGTACCCTGAGCTCTCCATAATACAGTACTTGAAATAATTATTTTTAGTAATTATTACTCGTGTCCGTACTTTCCACCAAAGTCCGTACTTTCCACCAAAATACTGAGTATGGTTTGGTTTCGCAGTGCTTCGTAATTGTACGAGTGAAGATAAAAGAATCAAGAATAATTCGTACACACAATTTAGGCCAAAGACCGCATCTGAATACGACCCTCTTCACCGTTTTCCTTGGCTGAATGGTCCACGTGATGTGACCTGATGTTGCAGTCATTCGGGTATGTCTTGGAATTGTGGTGTAAAAATATTTCTGCAATATATTTGTGGGATTTACTCCACTTAGAACTACGATGACTTGCGTTTTTGTGGTTAATAGGGTATTTGTTGTTTAGTTATTGCACTTACTGTATGTGAGATAAAATCGTTTGGGGAGCTAAGTTTTTTTTTTTTTAACAGGTTCGTCATAAGGACTAACCATGCGAACAATCTGTTTTACCACTTTGCCTTCTGGCTTCTTGACAATACAAACTGTGTGTGTGTGTGTGTGTGTGTGTGTGTGTGTGTGAGAGAGAGAGAGAGAGAGAGAGAGAGAGAGAGAGAGAGATGAAGAAACATTACGGCATTTCCTTCTGAAATTGGCATGCAGTTGCCAAATACATATTTGTTATAGACTGGACCAGCCATACTATACCTAACAGAGTATTACTACATCAGCAAGAATTAATGGAGAATGCAGTCAATATCTGTCACTTTGATTGGCATCAATTCCTTGTGAGGACCTATATATTTTTTTCCTTTCATTTAACATGGTCATAAAGTTGACAATTCGCTCCCTGATGCCCAACAGTCCTCCAGCGCACAACAATTATCAACAAATATAATTCATTATGTCACACCCTGATCTTGCATTGCCACCCTTCATTCCGAATGCATGCTGGGACTGCCGGATTTATGAACCTTTAAGTGAAATATATATGAAAGAAAGCTGTAGACTTATTTGTGCCTCTCCTAAATATATATATAAATATATATATATATATATATATATATATATATATATATATAAATATATATATACTTCATTTGGTGACTATGTTATATATTGAATTTATCATTTAATTTGCATTTTGAAATAACCCCGACTATAACACAAAAAACATAATTATAAAACATAAACTTTCTTTAGAATCATTTCCATTACACTCAGTGTACATGATTTACATTATTCTCTATGTGGAGAGTTGCATTAAATCCCATTTATAAGGCACTGAAAAAACTGAAATGTGACTTTAAAAGCATCATTATCATCGTCATCATTATCATCAGCAGCAGCAGCAGCAAATACGAGTTTTTCCAGGAGGCGCTCAACATCTGTAGCTTCGAGTAAATATGAAAGCCACACTAAAGAAATCCATCCATCTCTTGCGTCAGGTAACATGAAATCTGTCGTGGTGACTGACGTGTGTGGAAGTGGTCGACTGTTGGGTTATCCTGCTGCACGTGTGAGTGATGCATGGTGACACCAGAGAGAGACAGTGTTGGCAGTGTATGTGTGTGATTGTCTGATTGTGATTGATGGCTCGCGCGCGCGTGCGTGTGTGTGTGTGTGTGTGTGTGTGTGTGTGTGTGTGTGTGTGTGTGTGTGTGTGTGTGTGTGTGTGTGTGTGTGTGTGTGTGTGTGTGTGTGTGTGTGTGTGTGTTTGTGTGTGGTAACATGTAGAGGTGTATGATATGTAAGAGGACTACTGGGCCTTGGAAGCAGGCTGTGAAGCCTATGCCCAGAGTCAAGCACATAATATATATATATATATATATATATATATATATATATATATATATATATATATATATATATATATATATATATATATATCGTCAGATTCATCGGGTTACATACAGGCCTAAGTTGGCTAACACAGTCCACATACACCTTACGATTCTAGTGTGGCAGTTCAAATTTAATATGATTAGGAACAATTAAATTTTTGAAATATTGGAAAAATCATTGAACTCTACCCTTGTGAACAAAGCTCTCCCAATATTTCACTTTTTCTATGTCTCACTTTCTTCTGTTAGTTTACCTTACTAATCTGATGGGGGTTGTTGCAATTATCTGCCATTGGATAATATTCTATGATATGATACATTTAGAAGGAACACGACCTGAATGTGAATTAGGCGTTGGGGAACAGTAAGCGGACTATTAATTCATTCCTTATGTCCTTATGCATATCCTCTCCCCCCTCCTTCCCTTCCTTTTCAACTGTCCTTTTACTTGCTCCCCAATCTCCTTGTCCTCCTCCTTTACCACCCTAATTTCTCCTCCCCATTGCCCCATTGTTAATCCCCACAGTACTTCTTCCTCTCTTCACTTCCTACCGCTTTGCTTGTTCCCAAGGCCACCACTTGGTTTCAAAAGGGTAAATATGACCTCTCCACCCTGCTTTGCGCCTCCTCATCCTGCCAAACACTGCCTGGCCCCACCACATCCAACCTTGCCTCACCTATCCTCATACCACCCCACTCAGTCCTCCTTCACCTCACCTCACCCCATCCACCCTGTTTGATCTTATCCTGCCTTAGCCTTTACCACACCTGCCCCAGCCTCCCTAATTCCACATCACCCTTCTCATCACACTCCCATACACTTGACAAGGTTTGGGTCACAATGACAGGTCAGTCTACGAGTACATTGCCCTCGTCCCTCACCACCCACGAGCCCACTCTCCGACCAGCCACTCTCTTGTTTCCCTTCTTATAACATCGGATCGTATTCCAGGGCACATAATCTCGTGAGCTTTGAAAGATTACTATGGGTCTTTTCTCTCAACCTAGGGTCCTTTTGTAGCTTTTTTCTTTTACGTAACTCGGTGGCAGAAAAAGCTGTTACGGCTCTTCATATCGTTTCATTGCGTTTCTGGTGAGCAACAGCATACTCTGTTGCTAATGTTTTGTTACAGGTATGCATTCACGAAGGATAGTTTTAAACCATGTTACAGCTTAATTTGGCTAACATCTCGTTTGTTGTAGGCTCGGTAGTAAACAGGACTGAAGTGCCCCACCACGTTAATTCATAGCCGGTCAGTGGGGTTTGAACCGACTAAAGTATTCCATGGTCAGTGGTAAACCGGCAGAGCTACCCAATTTCCTCCCCTTCGTTAGTCACCCGTACAAACCTAACCTTCCCTTTCAACACACATGCGCAAACAACAGTCTCTCTCTCTCTCTCTCTCATTTCCTGTTTAGTCTTTCCTGAGATAACGGCGCGACAGGAAAAATGTGTTTGGAAGTTCTCACCACGTACTTGTGAACAGATCAGTCCTGTACAGGAGAGAGAGAGAGAGAGAGAGAGAGGCCTCATGACGTAATCCTGAGAAACATAGGTGGCGTGGTCAGTTGGGGTGCTCAAGAATGATAACACATGAACATAACCACGAGACTGAAAATTAACTGGTTTCATGTCTTCAGACATGAAATTGTCTTGTCAATTTCGTTTTCCACCATCATCGTGATCACATTATTCCCTACTATCATACAGTAACAAATAATTTCCCATATATTTAGTGTGGAAGTAAATTATTTGATATTTACCTTTGAAGATGAATCTGTTCATATTTACAGTTGATGATCAGTTACAAATCCCTATATGGAAATTTAGTTGCAAGTGCTCTGGGGAGTGTGGGATATGCAGACATATGCAGTTAGTCTAAAAACCATGTTTCAAGCTGCTAATGAGATTTTGTGACACCTCTCTTCGGCCTGTTATCAAGATAACATTTCAGTATCCTCTTGTATGTTTCTGGTGCAAGCTATTATTATATCAAAACACTGTAAATAACATAACAAGAGAATGAAAGCCATAATATGCAAAAAAAAAAAAAAATCTCTAAGGAGGGAGGTCTATGAAGCTGCCCATCCCACCTATATTATGGCCACTAGAATCACATTTGTGACTGTCAGACAGGTTCATTGTTGATGCAGGCAGCCGGAAGCACTGCCCAGGAAGTAGTGGTGGGTGGTCAGATGGGAAGAAGAGTTTACAGCGGCTTGACCCGTTATCGAGGAATTGCCTAGTCTTCATTTTAGTTTGCCTAGGGGACAGTATTCTTGGTGGCACTGAAGGGTCTGTATCACCTCTTCCTTAGTGATTTACTTTGCATACCGGGTATTGGAACTTAACATTTTCCTGTGTGTTACATATCTCTTTAATATCCACCTGGAGTCCATCGGTAACACAAAGGAGAATGTTATGTTTTGATATGTATCATATATCGCTGAGGAGGAGGTGCTACGAAGTCCCAAGAGCCCGGAGCCAGATGATTTAACACTACTTATGAAAAATGTAGGGCGCTGGAAATAATAATAATAATAATAATAATAATAATAATACTGATAATAATAATAATAATAATAATAATAATAATGATAATAATAATAAATGATATTACTGTGATGGAAACTCAAGAACGCTGAGTATAATTCAGACTGTGCGAGTCACCCGGTTCCTTCAGGTGAAAGGAAACCGACAATTGTAATAACGTTGGGCCGATGTTCTTGTGACTAAATGTACATTTAAAGCGGTTTTGAACTTCCTTGTAAATGCTGTTTGTGGCCCAGACTCATCTGAATGTAGACCGGGGAGATTAGGAGGTAGCTGAAGGGAGTTTTATCAATTATAACTGGGTAGCAAAGCCACCACGTTATATTGGTGCCACTGCGTGAGGGCCTCCCTCTCCGAGTCGGATGAACAAACTTTTTTTTTTTTTTTTTTTACTGAACAAATATGAATGCACGATACTTTGGTCAGACAACAATTTGAGATTCGTGATTAGGCAGGGTTTACACTGCACTAGGATTTTCTTATTTAATTTGCTCCACAGTTCTGGCAAAACTGGCAAGTTGAGGTAACCACTAACCTAATATTACTCTGCATATTGTTTCCGGGATCTTCAGGCATTCTGTAATTACTGTTTGAACGTTTATAACTGCCCGCCAAATTCAGGCGCCCGGAAGCCGTCCGCAATAGTGTATACATGAATGAACTCTGGGAACTGGTGCCCATTTTGTAAGTGCATAGAATACGATTAAGTATTTGTTCGCCTCTATGAAAGGAATAGAGAGCGACGAGCTACGATATATAGAAAGACAGATGGACAGACAAATAGAAAGACAGAGAAATAGAGATAGACAAACAGACAGATAGACAGACATAAACAGAAATACTGTATATAAGATTAACAGATGAGTAGACTAACAGACACACCGAGAAAGAGACTGATAAATGACACGCACACGGACAGACTTTTACATAAATAAGCCTACAGACAGCTAGAGAGATATATGAGCAGATTTAATGATTAACATTCATAGAAAACACTTTTACACTTAATTCACTTACTGCCTTACGCTACACATTCACTCTTGAGAAGCAACTTTGTCATGTGTTGCTGACTGATAACGTTTTGGTGGTGCATGGGTGTGAGACTGGGAGTGAGTCGTGATTGCAAGGAAACAACAGCTTGCAAGATAGTGTTGAGAGGAATGGTAGCGGAATATCAGCTGAAGCAGAATCGGGTAATATCAGTTGCATAACCTCCACCATATGAGTACTACATCTTTAGCATCAAAGAGGAATTATAGTGTTGCTGGAGTGAGATGTCTGGAAGAAGTGGGAGAATAATTTCTCTATAGTAGAGGTAAATGTTTTATTTCCGTGACCCCTTCAGTGCGACGACGTATTCCTAACTTTTGTTCTTCCTATCATTAGGCGGTTTTATTCAGATTAGGAGGAGTTTACCCTGGCAGGAAAAGGATTGCATACGGTCTCGGTTATCCATTTTTATTGAAATGACTTTAAATTATATTTATGGAACAGCTCACAGATTTTTTTTTCTCTCAGATAGTCTCCTCGCGATATTAATATTAAAGACAGTGAATTCAACAGTGGAACGCATTCTGCCACAGAAAAAAAAAAAATATTGCTAACTGATACAATGAAAGGGTAGATAGATACGCAATAAGACAGAGGGACCGATCGGTCGATAAACTGATCCATCAACTGATCGGTCAATCGATCTTTAGACAGATAGAAATAAATAGACAGCAAGGTGAAAGGTCGAAAGAGAAAGGGAAAGGAAGAGAGAAAAGCCAAAACATTCTAATATGAAGAGGCGGAGGAGGCAAGGCATGGGGTGAGGTGTGAAGGTGAAACGGGCTTGTGATGCAGGGCAGCTGAAGCTGAGGGTAATGTAGGAGGCGATGCCGAGGTGCTGAGTTACTGGAGGTTAGGCAGGAAGGGTAAGACAGAAGGTGAGACAGGAAAGGTGAGACAGGGGAGGTAAGCAGGGGTGGTGAGACAGAGGAGATAAGGCAGATGTAGTGAAGCAAGGGACATGGGGCAGGGGAGCTGAGGCAGGAGAGGTGTGACAGCAGGAGAAGCAGGGGAGGTAAAGCAGGGATGATGAGACAGAAGAGGTGAGGCAGGAGAGGCGAGGAAGGGGAAGTGAGGCTCGGGTGATGAGGCACGGACGGTGAGGCAGAGGAGGTAAGGTGGCATTGTGTGACATAAGGAGGGGCAGGGAAGGTAAGACAGAGGGTGAGAAAGGAGAGATAAGACAAAGGGGATGAGGTAGGGGAAGTGAGGCAGGGGAGGTGAGGCAGGAGAGATGAAGCAGGAGAGGTGAGGAGAGAGGTGAGTCAGGGGTTAGGTAGGGTAAATAATGGTCACAGGTCAGGAAGACGGGTACGTGTAAGGAGTATCAGGTTCTGCGTTTACTTGCTGATCGCTGGACTGATTGTGTTAACATGATCTCTCTCTTTTTTTTTTTTTTTTTGCTTAAGTGTGCCATTACTTACTGTGTGTGTGTGTGTGTGTGTGTGTGTGTGTGTGTGTGTGTGGTGTGTGTGTGTGTGTGTGTGTGTGTGTGTGTGTGTGTGTGTGTGTGTGTGTGTGTGTGTGTGTGTGGTGTGTGTGTGTGTGTGTGTGTGTGATAGGTAAACATTTTCCTCAATGAAGCCAAAAAACTCACAAAGATAGTAGTTTCTTAGACTGTACTGGACCGATTAATAGTTCGGGTGCACAGCCTCTAAAATGTATCAGAACCTAACAGTGTTTTGCTAATCTACCCATCACTATACGTGCAGGTTGGGGGGACTTATATCGTTCTTGGTAATCTAACCCCCATTTACGTGCTGGTTGGAGGGACTTCTATGTTCAGTATTTTTCAGACCCAGACCTGCAACAAGAATATTGATTGCAAGTCTAAGGCTTTCTCTGAGTATACATCTCTCTCTCTCTCTCTCTCTCTCTCTCTCTCTCTCTCTCTCTCTCTCTTTGTCTCAGTCTTAATTTTCCGGTTCATTTTTTCTCGTCTCTCTCCCACCCTCGTCCCCCTCTTCGCCTTCTCCTTTTGTTTTTCCCCTCCTTCCTGCCCCGCCCCCCACTCTC
The DNA here is from genome assembly GCF_032717465.1 of Coenobita brevimanus. Lineage (NCBI taxonomy): Eukaryota > Metazoa > Arthropoda > Malacostraca > Decapoda > Coenobitidae > Coenobita > Coenobita brevimanus. The sequence goes on from NC_136966.1 coordinate 13,960,682, forward strand.
TCCTCTCTCCTTCCCCCTCCTTTCTCTCTTGTGCCCTCTCTTCAACAGGTGAGTGGATGAAAGGAGGAAAAAAGAATGAAAGATGAGCAGGGAAGGAAAGGGAAGGGAAGAAAGAGGTGATGACGTAAGACGAACAGATAGGCGAGCACAAGGTCATGATAGGAGAGGAGAAATACTGTAGGTAGTTTGACAGGCATATCTATATATATACGTTACTGATAGATAGATTAGCTGGTGATGATTGAGTAGCCGTGACTGACAAAGGAAAAGACAGATTAGAAGATAGATATCCAGACTAAAATAGAGCTAGATAAACAGACATCTAGACAGATAGACAGGCTGTTACAGTTAGACCGATGACTGTAGAGGGAATGACAGGAAAACAAGTAGGGAACTGATCATCAAGACAGGTGTGAATCTCTCTCTCTCTCCCTCTCTCTCTCTCTCTCTAAATATCAGTTGATTTTCTGCATCCGCGAATAGTTACAGTTAAATAATATCACTCCACTTTTTAGGCTAGCAGTTACGAAACGCTTTCATAATGTTCTGTAAATGTTGTTGGTCTACGAAGATGGCATCACTGTTTTTCGACGGTTATTGTTCTTTTGCCTCGTTCTTTATCGTAATGAAGTGGTTCAGTATTTATGTCCCCAGTTGTACAGTTATCTCTGTCAGATAACCAATTATATTGAGGCTTCACTGCTTCTTACCTTAATAAATGTGCAGGTCTTCACTCCATCCCTAACCAATTTCCCGAGTTATTGGAGGAAAAAGAGAATCCTTCTCCTCCTCCTCATCATCATCATCATTACATCAACGGCAGCACCATTATTTTCTTTTCTCCATTTTAGAAGCTTCCAAAGGATAGGGAGATCTAGAAAATAATCTTTCGATCCTTTAGCATATGTTAACCGTGGACGACAGGATGGATAAATAAACAAATAAGGAAAAACGAAAGGGAGTTAGTAGAGAAACCGAATGAAAAGGGGGAGGTGAATGGAAAGGAGTGGGTTAGCTAAAAAGATGAAAGCCGAGAAGAAACAAAATGAAGCAGGTGGAATGGAATGGAGAGGGAACAGGACGATGCTTTTGAGGAGGGGGAGGAAGAGGCGGTGAGATCCATTAGGGGTATTAGGAGACACGGAGAGGGTCGGAGGGGTAGCGAAAAGGTTAGGAAAAGACAGAAATGAAATTGAGTAGGAGAGAGTAGGAAGAGGGAAAGAGATTGGGAAGAAGGAGAAAGGGTAAGAAGTGGGGGAAAGGATAGAAAGAGAGAGAAAAAAAAGGCAAGGTGCAGGTTAGACGAAAGGGACAGAGAAGGGTTGCAACATGGGCAAGAGGATAAGGAGGGTGTAGGAGAAGGCGCAGAACAAAAAGGAGAGGTTAGAGTAGAAGAGGCAAAGAAAGGGCAATGGGGCAAAGGAGAAGGTAGGGAGGGGAAGGTGAGAAACAGAAGGATGAACGTTAGGGTAGAAGAAGCAAAAAGAGAGAGGAAGCTGGGATAGGGAGAGTATTGGTTAGGAAGCGAGAGGAAAGGAGGAGTGAAAGAAGATGAGGAGCAGAGAGAAGATAAGTGAGGGACAAAGGAGTGAAGTGAAGGTGGAGAGAGAAGAAAGAGACCAGGAGAGGTAAAGATAACGAAAATGAGCTAAGAAAAGACAGACGGAACCAAGAGAGAGAGAATAAAGGGTGAAAAAGTGCAAAAAAGGAGTGAGTAGGAGAGGAAGAACGGGACAGAGTGATGGTTAGGAAATGGAACATAGTGCGTTGGGGAAACAGCAGAAGAGAATGTGAGTTAAGAAGAGGCAAGGAGAGAAAACGGCGAATACAGAGAAAGAAGAAATATAAAAAAAAAAAAAGTTCGGCAGGGGCAAAGGGCAAGCCAGGAGCGGGATAGGAGGAAAAAGAGAAAGATATGGCAGAGAGGGAAATGACAGGCGGCAGGGACTGAAGGGAAAGGGGAGTTGCCCTTTGCCTTTTTGAGGAACGTGCAAAATGTCCTAGCCTCTGGTGGTGTGTGGGGCACTCGCATGGGGCTGAGAGAGAAAGAAAGAGAGAGAGAGAGAAGACGGGGGGGGGAAGGGACGTACTTATGGAAAGTGAGGAAGGAAACAAAATTATGCATGGGATGGGAAGGAAAACATCAAAGATGGACAGGACGAGAAAGGTTGGCATGGAGTTGAAATAAGGTAGAGGGAAGACCTGGGATGTAAAAGAAGGAAAGAAATAAGAAGGAGGATACAGTCAGGGGCGAAAGTTCCCCTATTATTCCACAAATAATGTAGAGGGAAGACAGGGGATTTAAGAGAAGGAAAAGAATAAGGAGGGTACAGTCTGGCAAAAATTCGTCAACTGTTTTACAGCGTCTGATTCCCACCGTGCTGATATCCATTACTTTCCTTCCTGACGCATTATATCAAAGACCATCATATATGGGCAAAGGAGCATAACAAGCCCGTACTCAACTTAGGAATGTAAACCCACAGAGGGAAGTGAAAACTGGGAGAGGTGAATTAGGCGAACTTATGCTCCTAACTGTATATGGGAAAGGGAATGAGTATGAAGAGAATAAAGAGTCGATGAGGTAAATGAGTAGGCAAGATAGGAGAATATGGAGAGAGAGAGAGAGAGAGAGAGAGAGAGGGGGGGAGGAAGAGTGAGAGAGGAAGAATGTTATGAAAGAGGATGAAGGAGAAAAAAATGCACAGGGAAAGGAAATTAAGCAAAAGTCTCTTTTTTTCTTTTTGTTAAAGGGAAGAGATGAAGGGAGATAATGTAGGGAGGATGAAGAAATGGAGATAATACGAAGGCAGAGTAGGAAAGAAAAGTACTAAGGAGGAGGAAAAAAGAGGAAAGTCGATACTTTGAGAAAGGTAAGAGAAGCAGAAGGCATGAAAACTCTGATATAAAAGAAAAAAAATAAGACTGGAAGAGAAAGGAGAAATTTTAAAGAATAGAAAACGCCCTATGATTGGGAGGGAAGAAATGATAACATCGAAGTGGGGAGAGGTTGAACACAGAGCCTGGCAAGGAAAAAAAAAAAAAGAGAGAGAGAAAGGAAGGAACCATAATGGTAAGAGGAAAGAACAAAGAGTGAAAAGTCAAGAAACGAGACGAGAAGAGGTGGAATGAGGAAATAGGAGCGGAAGGCAATGAGGAGGAGGGAAAGAATGTGGTGACAAATTAGAGGAAAGGAAATGTGAGGGCGACTGAGAACAACAGAGGGATAAATGGAGGGTGCAGTGAGAGAGAGAGAGAGAGAGAGAGAGAGAGAGAGAGAGAGAGAGAGAGAGAGAGAGAGAGAAATGCACTAGAAACAAAGAAATAGATGTGTAACAATAAAAATAATGATGGTGATAATAATGATAATAATAATAATAATAATTATAATAATAATAATAAAAATAATAATAATAATAATCCATCCATCCATCCATCATCCAATCCTACATTGCCCCATGAGGAGCGCAGGAGCCCGGGGCTATGCAGTTGGTCCCGACATTTAAGATGAGAGTGACCAACCTCACTCATCCCTGAGTGGCATTACGTGAGCAATAAACCCCAACCACCCCTTGGATATAAACCTTCACTGGCTCAATCCGACTGGAGCGCAATAATTACCCACTAACCCAACAGGTGCCAAAGTTTGGTTATATGGTTACCACCCAGCGTAGTAAATGGTTTCCTGGTTTACAGGAAACCATTTGGCTTGTCACTCAGTGTAGAGTCACCCACAGGTAGAAGGAAATGGAAAGAATGAAGGAAAGAAAGACAGAAGAGGGAGTGTAAAGTCACCCGTAGGCAGAAGGACAAGGAAAGAATGAAGGAAAGAAAGACAGAAGAGGATGGAAGGAAAGAAGGATGGAAGAGAGGAAAGGGCAGACATCCGAGAGCGGCAGTACATCAAGTGAGTGGATGGTGAGCGCCCCCACCTACCACTAATAATAATAATAATAATAATAATAATAATAACAATAATAATGATAACAATAATAAAATGTGTGTGTGTGTGTGTGTGTGTGTGTGTGTGTGTGTGTGTGTGTGTAAGATAACCCCAGAATGTGCCAGCTGGGCGCGTCCTGAAAAACTCAACTTTATGGGTACATTAGCTCCTTGTATGAGAGAGAGAGAGAGAGAGAGAGAGAGAGAGAGAGAGAGAGAGCAACTAGAGGTGCCACTAGGGAGGGTCAGTTTACCAGTGCCGGAGTGCCACGTGTTTAGATATAGAAGACGGCGCCGCCCTCTCTCTCTCTCTCTCTCTCTCTCTCTTATTGGACACTGTCTATAGCACCTTCACTTCAAATCGTCTCCCACAGCTTAACAAAAGTGTCGTGGGACAGGACAAATAAATTATCTGACTGAATGGGTTAAGTGGCCAAAAAACTGGGATGATGGATGATGGATTGATGGACACACATTAAACCCATAAATCTAGTGAAATACATTATGTCTCCCCTCTTGTTTCTGTTACTGGTAAATGATTTTCCTTAGTTAATGAGAGCCCATTGATAAAGAAGGGGTGATTGAAGGCTGTGGCAGACCCCTGATGTTCGAAATCTATTCTGATCTGAAGTTAAGTGTCGGGAGGTAAATAAAATAAGATGAATAGCTGTCGGACTGAAGAGGATGAAGAGTTTTTTAAAAGCAAATTTTGTGAAATCGTCTGCCTTTGGAGTATAGCCAAGACTTAAGAAAAGTGCATGTTTAATGAGTGGCTGCATCATCCATTTCTCTGTGCAGTTCTTGTAGGTCTTGTACTGCTGTGAATTCCTGGTCGTGCTTCTCAAATATACCCACTTTATTTCTGAACAGTAAATAAGGTTATGATGATGAGCAGGAGAGGGAGCAGAAGGAATAGGAAGTGGAGTATATTCAATGAAAATAATCCTTGCAAGGACCCATCCCGCCAAAGGAGTTCCGCCTTTGTAAATTCACATATTTATCAAAGAATGATTCACAAAGGCAACAGGAAATCCAGCTTCGTACATTCGTATGCTTAAGGAGGAAATTCGATGGAAAAGCACAAAATTCAAAATTGTCAATTTGTGTCGATCTTTACAAATACGTACTGTATGTTTGACTTTGTTAATCCACACGTTTAGCGGAAAAGAATTCACAAATACCGCAGCTTTGAATATCGAAGTTCATCAAGAAATTATAAAGACCACAGAAAAGCCAGCTTCGTAAATCCTTGTTTTAAACGAGGTAGTGGTGATAAAGGAAACACTCTTAACCAAAGGATGGCCACGTCGTACCCTGTGGCCAGAAATGCATCGTTCCCTTGAGGGGCCACGTAACAAGTTTTGTACACTCCCCAGTTTCGCCTCCATCATTGTTGCTTCGTGTTTGCCTTAGATAACAAGAGTGAGAGGAGGGGGGTGGGAGAGGAAAGAGGGATAGGGTTTGAGGACTAGATGAGCAGTGGAAGGGAGAATGAGGAAAATTGCAAGAGGCAGGAGTGCAAAAAGGGTTAGAGGGGATAGAGAGAGGGGTAGGTGAGGTTAGAACAACAAAATAGTCAAACATACATGATACTACCGTCTACTAGCACCACCATCTGTTTTATCATCTGCTCCTTGCATTTATCATTTCTCCCTCTTATTCTTCTTTTGCCATGGAGATGGATGTGTGGAGAAGGGAAAGGGGTTAGTTAAGAGAGATGAGTAACTGGAGGAAAGAGAAAGGTAGTGGAGTAGCTGGGTGTAAACAAGGGACTGTGGAAGAGATGGCCAGGTTGAATGAAAGCACATGGGTAGGTGATGAAGGGGGGAAGTGGAAAGGAGAGAATAAAGAAAGGGGAAGTAAGGTGAGAAAAAAGTGAAGTGGTGGGTAAAGAAGGAGGAAAGTAAGTGGATGGGTGTGGGAGCCGGAAAGAGGGCAAAAGAGAGAGAAGGGTAAGACTGAAGGAGAGTAAAGAGAATGAGGACTGAAATTAAATGGAGCAGGAGGGAAGGAAGGGATCGGGAGGGAAGAAAAGAGGAAGAAGGTGAAAGAAAAATGAAGAAGGAAGACGTACAAGGAAGTGCAGTTTGGGAGGGAGAGGGAGGAAGGGAGAGAGGCGATAAAAGCAGGGGGAAAGGGAAGGAACGGAGAGAGAGAGAGAGAGAGAGAGAGAGAGAGTACGTGGAAAAAAGCAAAGCCAGTTGAGGCTTGAGGTGGTCGGTGTAATTTTTTTTTATGCCTAATTGTCTACCTATCTAACTACTTATCTGCCCTCTGACACCGTATCCTGTGAGGGCCAGCCTAGGCAAAAGAGCCTCCAGGTATTTTTCTATCCCTCCATAGTAACGATCTCTCATCCCGCGACACATCACATCACTGTGGCATAGCGCTCAACCGAACTGTGCACCCAGTGGATTACAAGCTTAAGTTTCCCTCCTTCTGCAATCCGCCATATTCCTTACGGAGGACTGGACTGATGGGTAACTTTTGTACAACCAGGCAGTCGAGCCGCATGGTTATATCGGTCCCACCACATGAAGGTGTCTTTCTCCAACATTATTTACCTAAGTAAAAGATGATTACAATATTGACCATAAGGTGCAACAACTGATTCCAATATGTTTAGGAGCAAAAATCATGATTGCAGTTTGTTATTCTCAAGAACAAAACCCTGACTGCAGAATCTATACCGAGGAACAAGAGCAGGACTGAAAGGGCAAAATAAGTGCATAGAACAGAGGAAAATGTTTGCAAGGTTATACTCGGGAAAATTAAACTGTTACCTAACTGCCAACCGCCTGAATCCAAGCACGCGTTTTGTAGCTGAATTCTTCAATCATCTGAATATTTTAGTTAACATATAAAGTGTCTGGAAGTTGTGTGTGTGTGTGTGTGTGTGGCCCTAGGTTCATCTGGCCATGATCCTGGTGTGCTGCAGGCCAAAGTTGCCCTTCTACAGCATACATCGTTCTCATTTCGGGCAATAGGGTGTGCGCTGAGGGACATTTGCAAAACATGGCAGCTCGTGCCACCACGTGAAGAAATACTTCTCAAGCTCCTGTTTGGTAGCGGTGGGGTCAGTGAAGACTATATCCAGCCCCTTTAGTCGAAAAGTCTGTCCTAAGCTAAAAAGCTGGTGCCAGGCACAACAAACCTTGCCCGACCGCTCAAGGTCAAGGTCACGTTGCCAAATGAAAGCCCATATGCGATTTCCTGTATCTTGATGATAGTAAATATTTCTATCTTCAACCAGTTTCGAGCTATAGCCCCCTGTATAACCGGACCTTGAGTTTGACCTTTGAAGGTCTCTTAAGGTCAAAGGTCATGGTATCAATTAAAAAACCATGTGGGACTTACTCCCTATAGGCTGATAATAGTACATATTTCTGTCTTCAACCAGTTTCTAGTTACAGCCCCTGAATAACCGTTACCTTGAGTTTGACCTTTCACAATCATTTAAGGTCAAAGATCATGGTGCCAATGAAAACCCCATATGGGACTTCCTATTTGTTGATAATAGTAATTATCTATATATCTGCCACAAGTTTCGAGTTATAGCCCCCTGAATATCGCTGACCTTGAATTTGACCTTTCAAGGTTCACCCAAGGTCAAAGGTCTTGGTGCCAGATGAAAGCTCGAGTTCCTTTATGGTGATTATAATAAATATCTCTATCTTCAACCGGTTTCAAGTTATAGCCCTCTGAAAATCCGTTACCTTGATTTTGATCTTTCTGGATCACTCGATACTTCCAAAATTTAATCACTTCCCTTTGGGACCAGTGCCCACATGTACTGATAGTTTCATGTTTCATGTAATTTTATGTAATCTCAAAGAAACAAAAAAAGTCGACCAAAAACAACACCTCGCCGGGCTCCGTCCCGGGCGAGGTAATAAAACTGTCAGGAGATGGCAAAAGAAAAACCCCCGGGTCGTTTCATTTTAGTCTCCAGAGGCGACTTCTCTGCTACATTCTTTTGTGAAGATATATATATATATATATATATATATATATATATATATATATATATTTGCCTTAATCATCACTAGGGGCTTCGGCCCCAATGGTAGATAGGCAAAAAAAAAAAAAAGCCTTAGAAAGCTCACTGTCAGGAAGATTTGTTTATCCTAAAACTGTTTCGGATACTTTATAAATACGATCCTGCAGCCAAAACGGGGCAGGAGTTGATTGCTTTTTCGCACTGTCCGTAAAAATAAATGAACTGTATAAATAAGCAAAAAGGAAATCGTTCCACTCAAAGCAAGCTTAAACTTGGTTCTAGTAATCTGTCCTCTGGTTATAAGCCATACTGTTATTATTATTATAAAAGGTGTTCAAATAGATAAAAAAGGAAAGTAACTCTTTTCGAGCAAGTGTAAATTTGGTTCTGTAAATCTTCGCTCGTATTTTCTGCATTTATTTTTCTCAGATGCGGAGTATGGAAGCCCGTGGACGCCAATTGTCGAAAAGAGTGGGCTTAGATGGTATGGTCATGCGGAGAACTGGGTGTAAATAGAATAATGAAAAGGGTGTATATGAGAAAGAATAAAGTAGAATGGATGTGGAAGATGTGCAGATTGGCCTGGGAGGAAGGTAGAGTCTCGGAGGATTGGAAGTCAGGTATAATTATTCCCTTGTACAAAGGAAAAGTGGAAAAAGAAGTGTGTGATAATCATAGGGGCATTTGTCTTCTTAGTATAATAGGAAAAGTGTATGGTAGGATACTTATTGACAGAGTTAGAGATGGAACAGAGGAATTAGTTGGAGAAGAACAGGGAGGCTTTAGGAAGGGAAGAGGTTGTGTAGATCAGATATTCAATCTTAGATCTTTAGTGGAAAAGTTTCTAGAGAAGGGAAAGAAGCTGTATGCGGCTTTCATGGATTTGGAGAAAGCATATGACAGGGTGGGTAGACATGGGTTGTGGAAAGTATTAAAAATATATGGAGTAGATGGAAAGTTGTTGAATGCTGTGAAGTGTATGTATGATGGTGCTAAGGCTGCAGTGCGTGTGAATGGTGAAATAAGTGAATTTTTCTCTTTGCAGGTTGGGTTGAAACAGGGATGTCATGTCTCCATGGTTGTTCAATCTGTTCATGGATGGGGTAATAAATGAGGTACAAAGTAGGGTAGTGGATGTTGGAGTGGCCCTGGTGAGAGAGGATAGTGTTTGGAAACTCCCTGTACTGTTGTCTGCAGATGATACTGTGTTGTTGAGTGAAGACGAAGGAGAGCTGCAAGGCTTGATGGATGAGTTTGGGAGAGTGTGCAAGAAACGGAATCTAAAGGTGAATGTAGGGAAGAGTAAAGTGATGGTCTTTGAGAGAGGTGAAGTCAGCGAATGTACAGCGAGGTTGGATGGTGAGGAATTGGAAAATGTGAGTACGTTTAAGTACTTGGGTAGTGTGATGAGTAAGGATGGAGGTTTGGAGGGTGAAGTGTTTGAAAGGGTACAACAGGGAAGAAAGGTTGCTGGGTCTTTGAAAACAGTGATAAGAAACAGGGAAGTGAGCATGGAAGTGAAAAAGTTACTACATGACAGTATTGTGATACCAACTCTAACGTATGGAAGTGAAGCTTGGACATTGTTGGAAGGACACAAGTCAAGAGTGAGAGCAGTGGAAATGAGTTATTTAAGAGGAGCCTGTAGAGTCACATGGAGAGACAGGCTGACGAATGAGGATATGAAGGAGCGTTGTGGTGTAGATGTGAATGTGATAGGAAGTGTTATGAGGAACACACTGAGGTGGTTTGGCCATGTGGAGAGGATGGAAGGTGAAAGACTGACGATGAGAGTGTATGTGAGTGAGGTGGAGGGGGGAAGAGGGAGGGGAGGCCGAGGATGCGATGGCGGGATGGGGTGGAGAGGTATATGAGACCGGGGTGTGTGAGTTGGGAGCAGGGCAGTGAAATGGCGGGGGACAGGAGGACGTGGAGGCGATTTGTTTGAGGCCACCCCAAACGGGATTCAGGCGTCTGGCAATATCTATCTATCTATCTATCTATCTATATATATATATATATATATATATATATATATATATATATATATATATATATATATGCCAGTCGAGCCACAACCTAATGTAGGGGACTTTATTATAGAAAAGAGAACCAGACGAGTCAGGAACATTTCCATATACACGTACGTCATTTGTTGACCCTAATTAGTACAACTTAAACTCGATGGTATAAAGTATTATCATAATATGTACAAAAAATGAAGTACGCCGCCCAACAGACCACCATCGACTGAAAAAGCCCAATACCTTTCTATATTGCACACATGTACTCATCAGCTGGTGACTGTCAGGCGAGGAACGGGGTTCAATGCAGGGAACATCAACATTAGAAATAGATTAGTCAGAAGTAGGAACCATTTCAAATAAGTCAACTGTCAACCCTAATTGATAGTACAATATATACATATTTACCGTTCATAAAAACCATAACCATACAGTAAAAAAGTCATATCATTCTGATCAATCCGGTCTCTCTCTAGAAATCTATCAATTTATCAGTCATAACAATATCCCCGTCACCCAGGATGGTGGAAAGGGTGAAAGGGACGTCTGCTGCGCCGCAATAATTTATAAGTGAATACCTAAGGCCATTTTGTTTTTCGCATTTAGGCACATAAATGTTCACTCTAAGTGTGGATGAGAAGTGTATGGCGGCTGTATGAGTGAAGACAAACATGCAAAGCAATCTTATATACACTGTAAGCTTACGCATGGGAATCTATAGATATGGCTGCAGCTGCCCTCACACATATACATGTAATACACTTGGCGTATGGAGAACCAGCGTGGAATGGCTCATAGCAGTTTGATGGTAAACTGTGGAGGGACTGCGTGTGCTTGTTGATGGTGATGATGATAGTGGTAGTAACTGCAGTAACAGCAGCAGCAGCAGCAGTAGTAGTAGTAGTAGTAGTATGAGGAGGAGGAGGAAGAGAGCACTGCGGTTTTGGTGGTGAATTTTGTATGCCAAAAGAAGAACAGTTTAGTTTCTGGTGGAGAAATTAATATACAAAAGAAAGAGAAGTTAGTATAAGAAAAGGGGACAACATAGTTTTTGGTGGAAGAGAATGCCAACAAGCGAGTTTAGATTTTGTTGATCAGTTTACTGAGTAGGATGACTAAGATTATGGTGGAAAACTTGCTATTCCAAGGAGAGGAGACATAGGTTTTGGTGGAGAATACGATTAAAACTGGGAGCGTGATTGGGAAGGACAATTTCTGAATCACTTGACCAAGACCCACTGTGCCTGATTTTTATACAACGTATGTGAGAGGGAGAGATCACAGACTTTGTCCCATTTTCTCTCTCCTACTATTTATCAATCTTGCCTGGACCGCTGCCTCTCCCAATTCCGTAACACATACATTCTGGGTGGAGAGGCTCATTTCCCAGCCCTCCTTCGTCTCAAAGAAAAAAATCGACGTCTCATTTCCAAGACACAAAGGCTGGAACAACACAGAAAGGTATTGGAAAATGAGTTGGAAGAGGAAGGAGTGAAATGAAAGTGAATGGTAGACGGGGGAAATGGATGTGGCTACAGGAGAGGAAAGGAAAAGGGAGTTGGAGGACAATGGTGAAGAAAATATAGTTAAAATGAAATCAAGGAACTGGAAAGGACTCAATGGAAGTTCCTGCGATAGGTCGCCGAACACGGAAGGAAAGTTTACTAGAAAATAACGGGAAAAGCGTAAGGGGAATAAAAATGAAGACCTAAGGAAAGTGAAGAGATGCAGAGGAAGTCAGTGCTAGAAGAGGCATTTCAGTCTGAAATATTTAGGAATGTCATGCAGCTAATTAACATTTTAAACTGAAGAAAAAAGATCATGAAGAACACGGGGAATTCCGATGAGGCCATGGAGTAAAAATTTAAAGGTATGTTAGAATGGCAGTTTGACAGAAAATATTAGCTGACAAAACACACACACACACACACACACACACACACACAAAATGGAAAGTTGGATTAAGCAAAAGTGTATCTAAGAACACATAGACAGATGATGATAAAGAAATAAGCGTTTAGATATATGGTGAAAGCTTTGCGAGACCGAAAGAAAAAAATACGGTAAGATGAAAAGCAAAGGACATTGGATGAAAGACGTTTAACTCCTGCAATACGATGCTGTTATTATTATACGAGTATTCTTGACACCTGCAGACGTCTCCAGGTAGTTAAGGAGATATATTTCCAAATGTGAGGAATTAGACGAATCAGATACAGCTCCATACAAATCTTCATTTTGGGGCACCCTTCTTAACGGAGTAAAAGATTTGGTACTAAGAACAAAAAGAAAATATAAATGACTGGTACGAAATAGATAAGTGGAATTGTGTGAGAAAATGGGAATACTTGCCAGTTTAGAAATAAATCAAGATAATAAGAGGAATGTAGGAGAAAATGGCAAGATGAAAGGATGAGGAGGGAAAGAATATGTTGTTTGACACTTGTGAAGGGAAAAGAAAGTAAGAAAGGGAAGGAAAAGAAGGAAAGCGAAGAAAAATGGGGGAAGGGAAGGGTAGCAAATATTGGGAGGGAGGTACGGTTGAAAAATAAGGTCAATAAAGAAAAATCTAAATAATAGGATAGGAACATGAGAAATGGAAAAAAAAAACAAGAAAGCGGAAGGACATGACTACAAACCAAGATAAAACACAGTAAGGGAGAGAGAGGGGAATGAAAGGAATAGAAAGAGGAGAAGGACTGAAAAGAGGGAGAATACAGGAAAGGAAAAGAAAAAAGAAATGACAGGATGGGAAAGGAAAGGAGGGGAAAAACAGGCGGAAAGGTAGGAAAAAATGTGATAGGTTGGGATAAAAGGAAAGGGGGTTGAGAAAAAGGAAGAGAAATAGCGAGAAGATGAAAGAAAAAGGAATGGATAAGAGGAAAGAAAGGGAATGGGAGAGGGAAAGAAAAGAAGCAATAGAGAAGGAACGGGAGAGAAAATAAAATACTGTAAAATAAAATAAATAAAAACAAAAATGGAAAAGAGGGAAAAGCTCCTAAGAAACGAAAATGGGAGAAAAGCGTGAAGAAACCGGAACGAGGGAGAGAGAGAGAGAGAGAGAGAGAGAGAGAGAGGATCAGCCATTGTTCTTCATTATCTTCTCCTTTGGGTGTAGAGAGCCTGATTGTTTCACCACAGGAGGCGCACGCACACACACACATATACACACACACACACACACACACACACACACATACACACACACACACAGAAAGAGAGAGAGAGAGAGGGAGAGGGAGAGGAAGACTAGGGGGGGAGGGGAAGGAGACATATTTTAGTGTGGAACAGGGATATTTGTTACACTGTCGTGCAGAGAACTCCTATACCATCAAAGAGATCTGATGCCGAACTTAAAGAGATTCCATATAGTAAAACACAACTGCTCGTGGGCCCTTCGGGACCCTCGCACTTGCCTCAGAGGGCTCTCGCACTGCTATAATATATTTTAGTTATAGCTGTGGGCAAAATATTCTACGTCCTACGCCGGGCGCCGGGAGCGGCGTTTTTTGGCCAAAATGTGATCACTCATTAAACATAGTAAAGGTTATTCAATAGTGATGGGACCAAGTTTTTTCACATTAGCGAATTTTTTGCAGTTTTTGTGCCAATTTTGGTGCGATTTGAATGTGTAGTTTCGGCTGCCCAAAACACACACACACACACACACACACACACACACACACACACACTCGTTGGCTCAGTGATAGCGTTCTCGCTTGTCATCTGGTAGACGGGAGTTCGAACCTCGCTCAGGTTGCGAAAAGTTTCACTGGCGAAATGAGTGGTTACTGTCCCCCTTGAGCAAGGGGATGGGTGTGTGCGTGTGTGAAGGTCACAGCCTTGCCCTTAGATCGGACTATATGAGCTCTCAGCTCCCTTCCGGGAGGGTAAAAGCTGACGATCACGACCATCAAGTGATCCTGACCGACCCGGTGAATTACACACACACACACACACACGGCTTGTGCTATAGTATATTAGATTTCGCTGTGAAGCACATGGTCACTGTTTTACGATTATATTTAATGGGAAAAATTAAGGAAATTCTACACTGTCATGAAAAATGCAATGATAAGTCAAGGTATAGAGGTATTTTAACTTTTCTTTTTCTTTTCTTCCTCTTTTTTCTTACTTCTTTTTTTTCCTTGGTATTCACTTTCAAGCTAAACTACTGCAAGAGAGAGAGCACAATAATCTCTCTTCAATTCTTACTACCAGCAAAGAAATGAAATAAATATGAAGTTTCACATTTCATCTTTAACTTAAGCTTTCTACAACGACGACAAAATAAGAAATATTTATGCATTTGCCTAACAATCTCTGTTTCTAATACAGGAAAAAATGTCTGTACACCTCCTACTTTACTTTTTCTTAAGGAATATACATTTCCTTTCCTTTATGTGCTACCTGCAAACAGTGTCAGGTGGAGGGCCCATCGCTGACCTTTCCGAGGCTGAGGGAACTGTTGGAGGGCAGTCTGTATAAGGGCTTGGCGGCGCTCCTTGCTGTGCCAACACAAATTCAACCTGTCAGTTTAAGAACTCCACGGCGCCTCAGGCTCATATTCTTGTTGACATAAGGATTTTCTGCAACGTCTCTTCGTCAGTGATTTATTTTCAATATTGCACTTTCTTACCTTTTGTATATTACCTGTGTATTTTTTTAATACTAAAGCGATGTAAATATAATACGAGAGAATAATTGCTTGGAGTGTGTGTACTCAGTTGCTAAGGAAAAGGTGCTCCGCAGTCGTGTATATATATATATATATATATATATATATATATATATATATATATATATATATACATATATATACATACCTAGGCTGCTTCCCCCAAGGAAAGGGAGGTAGCCGAGACTGGACGACACACTCTCCATTTACTCATCCATTCAAACACATTCATTCGCATCTTAGCCCCAAAGGGGAGAACGGACAGATCCTCACCGCACCACACCGCACAAGGGTCAACTGCGCAATGCAATCAGTGACATCCGCAGCAGGGCCCGACAGCAGAACTGGTTTACCCCTGCCACATCATAACAGACCCATCCCCTTACCCGCACCTGACCTGACTAGCTGATCAGACCAAATGCGGGAGAATATCCCCTCAGGGCTGCGTCATCACTTATTCATTCACAATTTCTCTCCATTTATTTCTGTCATGCACAGCCACTTTTCCTTGCTCAACAGACATCCCTCTTGCATCCAGCGCTCTCTTCACACTGTCCATCCATGCTATTCGTGGTCTTCCTCCCAGCCTTACACCTTTCACATCAGATTTAGTTATCTTTTTCACCAATAGCTCATTATCCATTCTCTCCATATGCCCAAACCATCGCAACACCCTCTGCTCAACTCTACCAGCCATCTCCCGAACAACTCCAGTTCTCCTTCGCACTTCATCATTTCGCACTTAATCCATACGCGTCACTCCACACATACTCCTCAGACACCTCATCTCCATTACATTCAAACTTTTCCTCTCTGCTACACCCATATTCCATGTTTCAGCCCCATATAACGCAGTCGGTACCACAACACCCTCATACAGCCTTCTCTTTACATCCATTCTAAGCGAACGACATTTAAACACTTTTTTCATTCCTTCCAGCACCTTTCCTACTTCATTTATTCTAAACTTCACTTCTGCATTTATTCTTCCATCCACAGCAACATGTGACCCTAGATATTTAAAACAATCTACCTCCTCAAGCAATTCACCATTCAAAACTATATTCATCCCCCTACCATCTATCAACCTCGTACACTTCATCACTTTACTCTTATTCTCATTTACTTTCAATTTCCTCCTTTCACACACTCTTCCAAACTCCTCTACCAACTGTCTCAATCTCTCATCTGAATCAGTCACCAGTGCAGTATCATCTGCAAACAGCAACTGCTTCAGATTCCACTCTCCACCATCAACATTCACTAGACTCAGACCTCCACCTAAAACTATTGCATTCACCTCCCTTACAACACCATCCATGTAAATATTAAACAACCAAGGTGACATCACACATCCCTGTCGCAGCCCCACTCTCACGGGAAACCAATCACTCACAGCATTTCCCACTATTACACACGCTCTACTATTTACATAAAAACTTTTCACCCCTTTTAGTAACCTACCATCAAGTCCATACAATCTTAAAACAGTCCACAAAGCCTCCCTATCAATTCTATCATACGCTTTCTCTAAATCCATAAATGCCCAAAACACATCCTTGCCTTTCGCTAAATACTTTTCACACACTTGTCTCACAGCAAACACCTGATCAACGCATCCCCTCCCTCTCCTAAAGCCACACTGCTCATCAACAATCACTCCCTCTGTACCCTCTCTAACTCTCATAATTAACACTCTACCATACACCTTACCTACAACACTCAACAGACTTATACCCCTAAAGCTAGTACATTCATACTTATCACCCTTGCCTTTATACAACGGGACCACACAAGCACTTGCCCAGTCAATTGGCACCATACCTTTCTCAAAGCACACATTCAACAATCTTACTAACCAGTCAACAATAGTCACTCCACCACCCTTCAGGCATTCCACAGCACACCCATCCATACCTGCAGCTTTCCCTGTTTTCATCTCCTTTACTACCTTCTCCACTTCCTCCTTCGTGATCAAAGAATCATTCAACTCTCCCAACACATTTATTCCTTGCACCCTTCCATCCGCCACAATCTCAGCCACGCTTTCCTCCTCTATATTTAACAATCTTTCAAAATACTCTGCCCATCTCTTCCTTACTGCATCCATCTCAATTAACATCCTTCCATCCTCTGCTTTTACTCGTTCTTCCTTCCCAGACTCTCCCTTTCGCACCCTTTTCACCTCCTTCCAAAACATTTTCTTATTCTGTTGAAAATTCTCTGTCAGCCGCCTACCCCACCTCTCATCTGCTGCCACTTTACCATCACGCACAGCCCTTCTCGCTCTATTCCTCTTTTCCTTATACCTTTCATATGACATCTCATCCTTCCTCTGCAGCCATACTTCATATGCACGTCTCTTCTCAGCCACAGCCATACTTACTTCCTCGCACCACCATTCACTTCCTTTTCTTACACCACCACCCACACGTCTCACACCACACACCTCTTCTGCATGCCCCACCACAGCACTCTTAAACAACTGCCATTCCTCCTCCACGCTGCCATTTTCCCGATCTTTCACTGCGTTCCACTCATCTTTCAATTTCTCCTGATACTCTATCTTTTCTCTCTTTTATCCAACTCACTCACTTTCAAAACCTCCCTGCCACACCTAACCCTCCTAGCTCTCACCCATCTCTTACCTACTCTTAACTTTCCCTCCACCAGGTAGTGGTCAGACATACCTCCACCCTCCCCTCTCAGAACTCTCACATCCAACAATCTTCCTATTACATTCCTGGACACAACCACATAGTCCATCAAAGCTCTATCAACAACCCTTCCACCCTCCTGTCTCACCCATGGATACTTATAAATATCTTTCTTCTCAAACAGCGTATTCCCAATCACCATCTCTCGCTCAACACACATCGCTATCATTCGTTCCCCATTTTCATTTCTTCCAGACACACCATGCATACCAACTACGCCTTCAACTGCTACATTTCACACTCTAGCATTCAGATCTCCCATCATTACCACATTCACATTCGCTCCAAAACTCTGCAGACACTCATCAACATCATTCCAGAAAGACTCCCTCTCTTGTTCATACCTTTCACTACCAGGCCCATATGCACTCACAAACACCCACAACTCACGTTCAAATTTCGCTTTCACCCACATCAGTCTCGATGACACCTCCTTCCATTCAGTCACACACTGCTGTACTTCCGGACTCACTAACAAGGCCACACTTTCTCTTGCCCTTCCTCTATCAACACCTGACTAAGGTCCTTGTCCTTTTTGACACAGTCACAACCCTTACACCCTACCCAACTATCCTTTCAGTCTTGACCATATCCACCTTGTACCTCCACTGACACCTCTGCCCTCCCTCCTCCTCATCCCTTAACGCGTTTTCTCTTCCAGCATCTCTCTCCTCACTACCAATACTCTCCCTTTCTTGCTGCCTGCTCTTTCCTTTCTACACCATACTCTCTTCCTACACTCTCTAATTACACCCTGCTTCCTCCTCTCGTGCCTGTGCTTTCCTCCCCCCCCCCCTCTACCTATACCTTCACTTCTCTTTCCTTTCACCCTTCTCATGCAGTCTTCTGCCTCTACTACTTCCTTCTTTCACCCTCCCCTCCTTTTTTCCCTACATCATTCCCTACTTCTTTCCTCACCCTTCGCTACACTTTTCTTCCACATTCTCCCACCCTTCTTCCCCCTCTTTCCCTTACATCCCTTTGTTCATTTCTTCCTCTATGCCTCCGTTCCTCCCTTCACTCCTTCGTCCACCTTTTATCCCGCCATATTCTAAGTTTCCTTTTATACTTTCCGTCTCTCTTTTGTCCCTCACCCTCATTCCAACCTCTTTTCTCGCTCGTAATCTTCTTGCTATTTTATATACCAATTTTACCCATACCTTTCCTTTTCTTAACCCTTAACTTTACCTTCTTTCCACTCTCTCTCTTTCACTCTTCCTCCACCTCCTCTCATACCATTTTTCTCTTTTCTCCTCTTTCCTACACCATTCATCATGCCTTTCTCCGAAACTCTTCTGCTATTCCTCCCCTTCTCCAGGTAACATTTTCCGTTACCTCTTTCCTTTCCCCTTCCTTCCCTTCTTGCCTACTTTCATATTCCTCTTCTTTTCCGCACCTTTCACCACACTCTCCGTCCACTCTCTTCTCGCTATCCTTCCCCTCCCTGCCCAGGTCATGTCAGAGGGTCACCACGTACAAAGGTCCTCCCACACTTCACCACACACTCTGTTTACTCAGCTCACCAAGTCTCAGGTTCGTCGTTAAGGTAGGAGTCCCTCGGTCAAAAAAGGATTATGAGTGAAAGTATCCTTATGGATCCTCTTAGACGAAATGACCACTTTCCTTAAACTTGTAAGACCATGCAAATCTAATGAAAATAGCGGTAGCCCTATTAACCTAAACAAACATTTTACATTTTTCATCAACAGAAAAAAATCTTTGTATAGTGAGTAAAAATATCCTTTGCCTATCAAAACTCCATTCAGCCTGAGGACATATTTTGTAGTTCTGGGTAGCGTCAGACGATTTTCTTCATAAATAAGACCTATGAGGTTATGGGATTAATTGGAACAACTTTGTTTTGAGCAGCAAACCATATATACAAGTAGCTCCTCCTTGCCAAACTAACTTCACCAAAAACTAAACTGCCCGTCACTGATATGCTGATGTTTCCACCAGAACTGAACTGCTTCTCTGTAACATACGGTTGTCGTCACTGAAACAAAACAGCCCTTAGCTGACATAAGTTCTCCGCTAAAAACTGAACTGACCCTCTTGGCGTATGACAATAACTATTTTTGTAGTGTACTAGTAATGCATTTATGACACGCAGTAACCACAGAAACAACCGTGAATGTAGTAACAGACACAGAAATAAAAATCTACCCAGAGCGATTAACTCCAGCCACGGACATAAAACCAAAACTAATACATTAGTTGGAAACAGTAAACTCTCAAAGCACTAGTTTCTAGTTTCAGGGATATACTCTTTTCACTTTTAAACTTAATTTAAAATTGGTATATCTTCATCAGCATTGATGAGCTGTGTCAAAAGATTAATACAAGAACACAACATTAGTCACGACGAAGTGCTATAGATAGAATGTAAAATAATAGGGTTTGTCTTATTCTACAATCAAACAATGGGAAATAGGCTGCAAAGAACGAAACTTTCCTCAAGGTTAAAGCGAAAGAACTGTAGTTCCTCTCACGTCCCCTTCTTTGTTGCCCTCTGCCTCTTCACAAGGCCTTTTATTCAGCCCCTAACAACTATGTTCCCCTGAATGTAGAGGCCGGTCGCTAGGCAGCAAATTAGGATTTGGGATCATGAAGAGGAAAAGAGAGGAGAGTAACTAAGTGAATGAGGATGACGGTCTTACCTCTCGGCGTAATTGATGAAAAGTCTGAACATAAGCCAAAAGTCTACTTTGAGGTAATGAAAGAATGTACTTTAAAGCTTAAGCTAAAATAGCAATATTAGTAGCTCTGTTATTTCTTATCACAAGTATTTTACGTATTTGGCTATATGCGATGGGTTTCTTCTACTTACTTTCCCAAGAGAGCTGCACTAGCTATGTCTCATTGCTTTAGGAACGTATTTGCTCTCAAA